>NW_026974153.1:307500-576863 GCF_037042905.1 Lytechinus pictus
GGAGCGAAGACGGCTGATTTGGGGGGGGGTTTCGGGGGCAAATTTGGAAAAATCATTTTGGTCATAATTTGGACCAGTCGCGGATAGGGCGAAAGACTAAATCTCAACGGATCTTCTTTATCTTCTGAATATTGATGCGTTTGGATGTTAGAAGACCCCACGGAGCAAAGACGGCTGATTTGGGGGGGGTTTCGGGGGCAAATTTGGAAAAATCATTTTGGTCATAATTTGGACCAGTCGCGGATAGGGCGAAAGACTAAATCTCAACGGATCTTCTTTATCTTCTGAATATTAATGCGTTTGGATGTTAGAAGACCCTA
This sequence comes from Lytechinus pictus, assembly GCF_037042905.1. Lineage (NCBI taxonomy): Eukaryota > Metazoa > Echinodermata > Echinoidea > Temnopleuroida > Toxopneustidae > Lytechinus > Lytechinus pictus. The sequence goes on from NW_026974153.1 coordinate 307,821, forward strand.
CGGAGCGAAGACGGCTGATTTGGGGGGGGTTTCGGGGGCAAATTTGGAAAAATCATTTTGGTCATAATTTGGACCAGTCGCGGATAGGGCGAAAGACTAAATCTCAACGGATCTTCTTTATCTTCTGAATATTGATGCGTTTGGATGCTAGAAGACCCAACGGAGCAAAGACGGCTGATTTGGGGGGGGGTTTCGGGGGCAAATTTGGAAAAATCATTTTGGTCATAATTTGGACCAGTCGCGGATAGGGCGAAAGACTAAATCTCAACGGATCTTCTTTATCTTCTGAATATTGATGCGTTTGGATGTTAGAAGACCCCACGGAGCGAAGACGGCTGATTTGGGGGGGGTTTCGGGGGCAAATTTGGAAAATCATTTTGGTCATAATTTGGACCAGTCGCGGATAGGGCGAAAGACTAAATCTCAACGGATCTTCTTTATCTTCTGAATATTGATGCGTTTGGATGTTAGAAGACCCCACGGAGCGAAGACGGCTGATTTGGGGGGGGGGTTTCGGGGGCAAATTTGGAAAAATCATTTTGGTCATAAATTGGACCAGTCGCGGATAGGGCGAAAGACTAAATCTCAACGGATCTTCTTTATCTTCTGAATATTGATGCGTTTGGATGTTAGAAGACCCCACGGAGCGAAGACGGCTGATTTGGGGGGGGGGTTTCGGGGGCAAATTTGGAAAAATCATTTTGGTCATAATTTGGACCAGTCGCGGATAGGGCGAAAGACTAAATCTCAACGGATCTTCTTTATCTTCTAAATATTGATGCGTTTGGATGTTAGAAGACCCCACGGAGCGAAGACGGCTGATTTGGGGGGGGGGTTTCGGGGGCAAATTTGGAAAAATCATTTTGGTCATAATTTGGACCAGTCGCGGATAGGGCGAAAGACTAAATCTCAACGGATCTTCTTTATCTTCTGAATATTGATGCGTTTGGATGTTAGAAGACCCCACGGAGCGAAGACGGCTGATTTGGGGGGGGGTTTCGGGGGCAAATTTGGAAAAATCATTTTGGTCATAATTTGGACCAGTCGCGGATAGGGCGAAAGACTAAATCTCAACGGATCTTCTTTAACTTCTGAATATTGATGCGTTTGGATGCTAGAAGACCCCACGGAGCGAAGATGGCTGATTTGGGGGGGGGTTTCGGGGTAAATTTTGAAAAATCATTTTGGTCATAATTTGGACCAGTCGCGTATAGGGCGAAAGACTAAATCTCAACGGATCTTCTTTATCTTCTGAATATTGATGTGTTTGGATGTTAGAAGACCCCACGGAGCGAAGACGGCTGATTTGGGGGGGGGGTTTCCCGGGCAAATTTGGAAAAATCATTTTGGTCATAATTTGGACCAGTCGCGGATAGGGCGAAAGACTAAATCTCAACGGATCTTCTTTATCTTCTGAATATTGATGCGTTTGGATGTTAGAAGACCCCACGGAGCGAAGACGGCTGATTTGGGGGGGGTTTCGGGGGCAAATTTGGAAAAATCATTTTGGTCATAATTTGGACCAGTCGTGGATAGGGCGAAAGACTAAATCTCAACGGATCTTCTTTATCTTCTGAATATTGATGCGTTTGGATGTTAGAAGACCCCACGGAGCAAAGACGGCAGATGTGGGGGGGGGTTTCGGGGGCAAATTTGGAAAAATCATTTTGGTCATAATTTGGACCAGTCGCGGATAGGGCGAAAGACTAAATCTCAACGGATCTTCTTTATCTTCTGAATATTGATGCGTTTGGATGTTAGAAGACCCCACGGAGCGAAGACGGCTGATTTGGGGGGGGGTTTCATGGGCAAATTTGGAAAAATCATTTTGGTCATAATTTGGACCAGTCGCGGATAGGGCGAAAGACTAAATCTCAACGGATCTTCTTTAACTTCTGAATATTGATGCGTTTGGATGCTAGAAGACCCCACGGAGCGAAGATGGCTGATTTGGGGGGGGGTTTCGGGGTAAATTTTGAAAAATCATTTTGGTCATAATTTGGACCAGTCGCGTATAGGGCGAAAGACTAAATCTCAACGGATCTTCTTTATCTTCTGAATATTGATGTGTTTGGATGTTAGAAGACCCCACGGAGCGAAGACGGCTGATTTGGGGGGGGGGTTTCCCGGGCAAATTTGGAAAAATCATTTTGGTCATAATTTGGACCAGTCGCGGATAGGGCGAAAGACTAAATCTCAACGGATCTTCTTTATCTTCTGAATATTGATGCGTTTGGATGTTAGAAGACCCCACGGAGCGAAGACGGCTGATTTGGGGGGGGGTTTCGGGGGCAAATTTGGAAAAATCATTTTGGTCATAATTTGGACCAGTCGCGGATAGGGCGAAAGACTAAATCTCAACGGATCTTCTTTATCTTCTGAATATTGATGCGTTTGGATGTTAGAAGACCCCACGGAGCAAAGACGGCAGATGTGGGGGGGGGTTTCGGGGGCAAATTTGGAAAAATCATTTTGGTCATAATTTGGACCAGTCGCGGATAGGGCGAAAGACTAAATCTCAACGGATCTTCTTTATCTTCTGAATATTGATGCGTTTGGATGTTAGAAGACCCCACGGAGCGAAGACGGCTGATTTGGGGGGGGTTTCGGGGGCAAATTTGGAAAAATCATTTTGGTCATAATTTGGACCAGTCGTGGATAGGGCGAAAGACTAAATCTCAACGGATCTTCTTTATCTTCTGAATATTGATGCGTTTGGATGTTAGAAGACCCCACGGAGCAAAGACGGCAGATGTGGGGGGGGGTTTCGGGGGCAAATTTGGAAAAATCATTTTGGTCATAATTTGGACCAGTCGCGGATAGGGCGAAAGACTAAATCTCAACGGATCTTCTTTATCTTCTGAATATTGATGCGTTTGGATGTTAGAAGACCCCACGGAGCGAAGACGGCTGATTTGGGGGGGGGTTTCATGGGCAAATTTGGAAAAATCATTTTGGTCATAATTTGGACCAGTCGCGGATAGGGCGAAAGACTAAATCTCAACGGATCTTCTTTAACTTCTGAATATTGATGCGTTTGGATGCTAGAAGACCCCACGGAGCGAAGATGGCTGATTTGGGGGGGGGTTTCGGGGTAAATTTTGAAAAATCATTTTGGTCATAATTTGGACCAGTCGCGTATAGGGCGAAAGACTAAATCTCAACGGATCTTCTTTATCTTCTGAATATTGATGTGTTTGGATGTTAGAAGACCCCACGGAGCGAAGACGGCTGATTTGGGGGGGGGGTTTCCCGGGCAAATTTGGAAAAATCATTTTGGTCATAATTTGGACCAGTCGCGGATAGGGCGAAAGACTAAATCTCAACGGATCTTCTTTATCTTCTGAATATTGATGCGTTTGGATGTTAGAAGACCCCACGGAGCGAAGACGGCTGATTTGGGGGGGGGTTTCGGGGGCAAATTTGGAAAAATCATTTTGGTCATAATTTGGACCAGTCGCGGATAGGGCGAAAGACTAAATCTCAACGGATCTTCTTTATCTTCTGAATATTGATGCGTTTGGATGTTAGAAGACCCCACGGAGCAAAGACGGCAGATGTGGGGGGGGGTTTCGGGGGCAAATTTGGAAAAATCATTTTGGTCATAATTTGGACCAGTCGCGGATAGGGCGAAAGACTAAATCTCAACGGATCTTCTTTATCTTCTGAATATTGATGCGTTTGGATGTTAGAAGACCCCACGGAGCGAAGACGGCTGATTTGGGGGGGTTTCGGGGGCAAATTTGGAAAATCATTTTGGTCATAATTTGGACCAGTCGCGGATAGGGCGAAAGACTAAATCTCAACGGATCTTCTTTATCTTCTGAATATTGATGCGTTTGGATGTTAGAAGACCCCGCGGAGCGAAGACGGCTGTTTTGGGGGGGGTTTCGGGGGCAAATTTGGAAAAATCATTTTGGTCATAATTTGGACCAGTCGCGGATAGGGCGAAAGACTAAATCTCAACGGATCTTCTTTATCTTCTGAATATTGATGCGTTTGGATGTTAGAAGACCTCACGGAGCGAAGACGGCTGATTTGGGGGGGGGTTTCGGGGGCAAATTTGGAAAAATCATTTTGGTCATAATTTGGACCAGTCGCGGATAGGGCGAAAGACTAAATCTCAACAGATCTTCTTTATCTTCTGAATATTGATTCGTTTGGATGTTAGAAGACCCCACGGAGCGAAGACGGCTGATTTGGGGGGGGGTTTCGGGGGCAAATTTGGAAAAATCATTTTGGTCATAATTTGGACCAGTCGCGGATAGGGCGAAAGACTAAATCTCAACGGATCTTCTTTATCTTCTGAATATTGATGCGTTTGGATGTTAGAAGACCCCACGGAGCAAAGACGGCTGATTTGGGGGGGGTTTCGGGGGCAAATTTCGAAAAATCATTTTGGTCATAATTTGGACCAGTCGCGGATAGGGCGAAAGACTAAATCTCAACGGATCTTCTTTATCTTCTGAATATTAATGCGTTTGGATGTTAGAAGACCCTACGGAGCGAAGACGGCTGATTGGGGGGGGGTTTCGGGGGCAAATTTGGAAAAATCATTTTGGTCATAATTTGGACCAGTCGCGGATAGGGCGAAAGACTAAATCTCAACGGATCTTCTTTATCTTCTGAATATTGATGCGTTTGGATGTTAGAAGACCCCACGGAGCAAAGACGGCAGATGTGGGGGGGGGTTTCGGGGGCAAATTTGGAAAAATCATTTTGGTCATAATTTGGACCAGTCGCGGATAGGGCGAAAGACTAAATCTCAACGGATCTTCTTTATCTTCTGAATATTGATGCGTTTGGATGTTAGAAGACCCCACGGAGCGAAGACGGCTGATTTGGGGGGGTTTCGGGGGCAAATTTGGAAAATCATTTTGGTCATAATTTGGACCAGTCGCGGATAGGGCGAAAGACTAAATCTCAACGGATCTTCTTTATCTTCTGAATATTGATGCGTTTGGATGTTAGAAGACCCCGCGGAGCAAAGACGGCTGTTTTGGGGGGGGTTTCGGGGGCAAATTTGGAAAAATCATTTTGGTCATAATTTGGACCAGTCGCGGATAGGGCGAAAGACTAAATCTCAACGGATCTTCTTTATCTTCTGAATATTGATGCGTTTGGATGTTAGAAGACCTCACGGAGCGAAGACGGCTGATTTGGGGGGGGTTTCGGGGGCAAATTTGGAAAAATCATTTTGGTCATAATTTGGACCAGTCGCGGATAGGGCGAAAGACTAAATCTCAACAGATCTTCTTTATCTTCTGAATATTGATTCGTTTGGATGTTAGAAGACCCCACGGAGCGAAGACGGCTGATTTGGGGGGGGGTTTCGGGGGCAAATTTGGAAAAATCATTTTGGTCATAATTTGGACCAGTCGCGGATAGGGCGAAAGACTAAATCTCAACGGATCTTCTTTATCTTCTGAATATTGATGCGTTTGGATGTTAGAAGACCCCACGGAGCAAAGACGGCTGATTTGGGGGGGGTTTCGGGGGCAAATTTGGAAAAATCATTTTGGTCATAATTTGGACCAGTCGCGGATAGGGCGAAAGACTAAATCTCAACGGATCTTCTTTATCTTCTGAATATTAATGCGTTTGGATGTTAGAAGACCCTACGGAGCGAAGACGGCTGATTGGGGGGGGGGTTTCGGGGGCAAATTTGGAAAAATCATTTTGGTCATAATTTGGACCAGTCGCGGATAGGGCGAAAGACTAAATCTCAACGGATCTTCTTTATCTTCTGAATATTGATGCGTTTGGATGTTAGAAGACCCCACGGAGCAAAGACGGCTGATGTCGGGGGGGGTTTCGGGGGCAAATTTGGAAAAATCATTTTGGTCATAATTTGGACCAGTCGCGGATAGGGCGAAAGACTAAATCTCAACGGATCTTCTTTATCTTCTGAATATTAATGCGTTTGGATGTTAGAAGACCCTACGGAGCGAAGACGGCTGATTGGGGGGGGGTTTCGGGGGCAAATTTGGAAAAATCATTTTGGTCATAATTTGGACCAGTCGCGGATAGGGCGAAAGACTAAATCTCAACGGATCTTCTTTATCTTCTGAATATTGATGCGTTTGGATGTTAGAAGACCCCACGGAGCAAAGACGGCTGATGTCGGGGGGGGTTTCGGGGGCAAATTTGGAAAAATCATTTTGGTCATAATTTGGACCAGTCGCGGATAGGGCGAAAGACTAAATCTCAACGGATCTTCTTTATCTTCTGAATATTGATGCGTTTGGATGTTAGAAGACCCCACGGAGCGAAGACGGCTGATTTGGGGGGGTTTCGGGGGCAAATTTGGAAAAATCATTTTGGTCATAATTTGGACCAGTCGCGGATAGGGCGAAAGACTAAATCTCAACGGATCTTCTTTATCTTCTGAATATTGATGCGTTTGGATGTTAGAAGACCCCACGGAGCGAAGACGGCTGATTTGGGGGGGGTTTCGGGGGCAAATTTGGAAAAATCATTTTGGTCATAATTTGGACCAGTCGCGGATAGGGCGAAAGACTAAATCTCAACGGATCTTCTTTATCTTCTGAATATTGATGCGTTTGGATGTTAGAAGACCCCACGGAGCGAAGACGGCTGATTTGGGGGGGGTTTCGGGGGCAAATTTGGAAAAATCATTTTGGTCATAATTTGGACCAGTCGCGGATAGGGCGAAAGACTAAATCTCAACGGATCTTCTTTATCTTCTGAATATTGATGCGTTTGGATGCTAGAAGACCCCACGGAGCAAAGACGGCTGATTTCGGGGGGGTTTCGGGGGCAAATTTGGAAAAATCATTTTGGTCATAATTTGGACCAGTCGCGGATAGGGCGAAAGACTAAATCTCAACGAATCTTCTTTATCTTCTGAATATTGATGCGTTTGGATGTTAGAAGACCCCACGGAGCTAAGACGGCTGATTTGGGGGGGGGGGTTTCGGGGGCAAAGAAGACCCCACGGAGCGAAGACGGCTGATTTGGGGGGGGGGTTTCGGGGGCAAATTTGGAAAAATCATTTTGGTCATAATTTGGACCAGTCGCGGATAGGGCGAAAGACTAAATCTCAACGGATCTTCTTTATCTTCTGAATATTGATGCGTTTGGATGCTAGAAGACCCCACGGAGCAAAGACGGCTGATTTGGGGGGGGTTTCGGGGGCAAATTTGGAAAAATCATTTTGGTCATAATTTGGACCAGTCGCGGATAGGGCGAAAGACTTAATCTCAACGGATCTTCTTTATCTTCTGAATATTGATGCGTTTGGATGTTAGAAGACCCCACGGAGCGAAGACGGCTGATTTGGGGGGGGTTTCGGGGGCAAATTTGGAAAAATCATTTTGGTCATAATTTGGACCAGTCGCGGATAGGGCGAAAGACTAAATCTCAACGGATCTTCTTTATCTTCTGAATATTGATGCGTTTGGATGTTAGAAGACCCCACGGAGCGAAGACGGCTGATTTGGGGGGGGGGTTTCGGGGGCAAATTTGGAAAAATCATTTTGGTCATAAATTGGACCAGTCGCGGATAGGGCGAAAGACTAAATCTCAACGGATCTTCTTTATCTTCTGAATATTGATGCGTTTGGATGTTAGAAGACCCCACGGAGCGAAGACGGCTGATTTGGGGGGGGGGTTTCGGGGGCAAATTTGGAAAAATCATTTTGGTCATAATTTGGACCAGTCGCGGATAGGGCGAAAGACTAAATCTCAACGGATCTTCTTTATCTTCTGAATATTGATGCGTTTGGATGTTAGAAGACCCCACGGAGCGAAGACGGCTGATTTGGGGGGGGGGTTTCAGGGGCAAATTTGGAAAAATCATTTTGGTCATAATTTGGACCAGTCGCGGATAGGGCGAAAGACTAAATCTCAACGGATCTTCTTTATCTTCTGAATATTGATGCGTTTGGATGTTAGAAGACCCCACGGAGCAAAGACGGCTGATTTGGGGGGGGGGGTTTCGGGGGCAAATTTGGAAAAATCATTTTGGTCATAATTTGGACCAGTGGCGGATAGGGCGAAAGACTAAATCTCAACGGATCTTCTTTATCTTCTGAATATTAATGCGTTTCGATGTTAGAAGACCCCACGGAGCGAAGACGACTGATTTGGGAGGGGGTTTCGGGGGCAAATTTGGAAAAATCATTTTGGTCATAATTTGGACCAGTCGCGGATAGGGCGAAAGACTAAATCTCTACGGATCTTCTTTATCTTCTGAATATTGATGCGTTTGGATGTTAGAAGACCCCACGGAGCGAAGACGGCTGATTTGGGGGGGGGGGTTTCGGGGGCAAATTATGAAAAATCATTTTGGTCATAATTTGGACCAGTCGCGGATAGGGCGAAAGACTAAATCTCAACGGATCTTCTTTATCTTCTGAATATTGATGCGTTTGGATGTTAGAAGACCCCACGGAGCGAAGACGGCTGATTTGGGGGGGGGGTTTCGGGGGCAAATTTGGAAAAATCATTTTGGTCATAATTTGGACCAGTCGCGGATAGGGCGAAAGACTAAATCTCAACGGATCTTCTTTATCTTCTGAATATTGATGCGTTTGGATGTTAGAAGACCCCACGGAGCAAAGACGGCTGATTTGGGGGGGGTTTCGGGGGCAAATTTCGAAAAATCATTTTGGTCATAATTTGGACCAGTCGCGGATAGGGCGAAAGACTAAATCTCAACGGATCTTCTTTATCTTCTGAATATTAATGCGTTTGGATGTTAGAAGACCCTACGGTGCGAAGACGGCTGATTGGGGGGGGGTTTCGGGGGCAAATTTGGAAAAATCATTTTGGTCATAATTTGGACCAGTCGCGGATAGGGCGAAAGACTAAATCTCAACGGATCTTCTTTATCTTCTGAATATTGATGCGTTTGGATGTTAGAAGACCCCACGGAGCAAAGACGGCTGATGTCGGGGGGGTTTCGGGGGCAAATTTGGAAAAATCATTTTGGTCATAATTTGGACCAGTCGCGGATAGCGCCAATGTTTGTGTTTGGTTTGTTTGAAGCTACCATATGTTTGTATAAATATTAGCCGGCATGTTCAGCCTAGGCCTTGTTGAATAAAGGTGTTCATTTTGCATCCCAATCTGATGTGGTAATTTCTCCCCTTTTAATTGTCGTGGTGTCAGCGCTAGGTTCGTTCCCTGCCACATAGGAATTTTTAGGCCAAAACTGGGTCACGCATCGACAGTTTAGGACTATAGCTGTAGTGATTTTTGCAATTTGAACTGGCTGATTCATCGCTCCATCAGCGTTAGCGACACACATACAGGTAACGCTTTGATAGCCTCACGTATAGTACGATACGATGACGCAGTCAGCGGAAGCGCCCGCACAGTTGCGCAGGTTGAGTCGGTACGAGACTCCCGAATCCTTCCTAGAGTGGAAGCGTAGTTTAATGATGAATTTGTGTTCATACACTGATTTTTTGCCTTTTCTATCGGAGAGTATTTCATGGCAAAGGAAGTCGAAGGCAAATACCGTACGGGGTTTTGTTGACGATTCCTTTGACGTTGCTGGCGGTAAGACAGCCGCTCAGAAAGTTGTGGTTTTGGAACTCATGCTGGGGCAAATTTCAGCTTCTTGCCCGATTATCGCCAGAGGTTCTATTGTAAATAAGTCCACTTCCCTTGCAGACATATGGGATCTTGTTTGCATACATTTTGGTTTTGACAGACAAATGCTAGCTAATGACAATTACCAATATCATGTCAGTCACACTCAAAGTCTTGATTGTTGTGAAGATGAGTTGAATGACAATGAATTGAGACATGCAGGACGTGAGAAAAATAATGTCAGTGAGTTGAGATGTGATGAAGGAAGTGATGAAAATAAACACGAAGACAACGTCAATGATAATGAGTTCAGATGTAATGATCGAATTAGAAGTGATCAGAATAAATATGAAGTCAATGTGTTCAGATGTGATGAAAGAAGTGTTGAAAATAAACTTGAAGACAATGTCAATGATAATGAGTTGAGATTCGTTGAAAGATGTGATGAAAATAAACACGAAGACAATGATATTGAGTTGAGATGTGATGAAGGAAGTGATGTAAATAAACATGAAGACAATGTCAATGATAATGAGTTGAGATGTGATGTAGGAAGTGATGAAAATAAACATGAAGACAATGTTAATGATGAGTTGAGATCTGATGAAGGAAGTGATGAAAATAAACGTAAAGACAATGCCAAGGAGTTTAGCTTTGTACATGCAGACGAAGGTGGTATCCCCAGTCGTGATGTTGATGACGTTGCTTTGCGAGAAGATGGAAGAAGTAGTCATGACGTGTTTCATTATGGTCGTAATATTGGAGTGACAGGTGATTGGAGTAGGCCTGTTCACACTAGCGATTCTTCGAGGTTTAGCGTTGAGTTAGATGGGTCTAGAGCTATATCGTCCGGAGATTTAGATTTAACCGACCTTGTAACACATTCTGTTAATCTTGATGGTTGCGCTGCTGAGTTGTCGGCAATGCATGTAGCTAATGATGATCATGGTTCTCACAATGATGTGGTATGTAATCCGGGTATTCCTACCGATGATGATTGTTTATCGGAGCCTGATCGTTTCCAAGGTCATGAACTCACTGTTGGACTGGGATGTGATCCCCCTTCACTTGATATGTTATCAGGCACTTGCACACTTGGTGCGAGTAAAGATCAGTTGAATTTCTGTGATGTTGTTGATAGCAATGTTCGCTATGTTGGTTCATCAGAGAGAGATGAAACGTGCAAAGACTTGTCAGTTATCCCTGGCAGTACTCCTGGTTTCCAGATTGTGCCAACTTCTACCTGCATTGACGGGGCTGATAGGCTCTTGCGCTCTGATACACTGTTCACTCATCACACGCCCGAACAGTGCATGCACCATTCACATACAGGCACTCGTTTTCGATTCACACATTCGAACGATAGGCTAGCCGTTCTCGATCTCGCTATCGGCCAAACTAACAATACCTCTGTTCGGTTCGCATGTTCGAATGATAGAATAGCCGTTCTCGATCTCGCTCTCGGCCAAACTAACAATACCTCCGTTCGGTTCGCATGTTCGAATGATAGAATAGCCGGTCTCGCTATCAGCCAAGCGAGCAGTACCTCCGTTGACATGACAACACATCAACTGCGCCTGTATATGCTCGAGCCATCGTCTCACATTCAGTTATCTCCAGTTAACCCAACTAGAGCCATTGATCCAGGTGCTGATCGGAAGTTCACCATGGACTGCTTTGAGCAAAGTACCATCCCTGATCTACGTCAGGATCCACCACATTCCCTTCAGCTTGAGGATGCCCTGGTCCCCCAAGGACACCCCCCAGATGTCCATATTTACCAGCATGGTGTTGTTCACTCCAGCTCTTTTGTGGTTGATGCCATAGCCACCACTGTCCAGGATGAGGAATTCCAATGTCCTCTAGACCGATACCATGATGACTCCACCTACCAGCCTGTGAGGGATACCGCCTCTGATGTGATCCCCAGCCTGGGTACAGTTCTTATGAGTACCAACATCTCGGTTCCCATGGGTCGACCCCCCGACGTCCAACGTGTTCGCGATGTCTCCACTTCATGTACCAGTGGAACTGCCCGAGATTGTCATCACACCACCCTCAAGATGGGCCCTACTACAGGAATTTTGATGGCCTCACTACGACTCGCCTATGGACTTTCGCGACCTTGGGTCCCCATGGCCGCTGCTCTATATGATCCTCGAGGTAACCCCTCATCGCTACTTGGTCTGCTTCGGAACAACACCTGTTGTCCAGACATAGGTCCAGACATAGGCCCAGACATAGGTCGCTTTGCTAGCTATGCGCCGGATATTACCCCACCTCCCCCGGCCCCTCCACACCCCCAGCCTGTCCCCTGCATCAGTGTTTTTAGTTAGCAGCAGCCGGTCACGTCGCATTCTACGCCGCAAGAATTGTTGGACTATTTTTACTGTTTTCACTTGACCGCTGTTACTCTTTTTTCGAACATTCGCAGTTATTGACTATATTGATGGTGATTTATTCCTTGTCGATTTGTAATCTTTGTCTTTGTATATTTATGACAGTGTTTTTGTTGGTTTCTTTATCATGTTTAATGTTAATGCCATAACCACATGATCTGTTAGTATTTTAGACATGTTTTAATCTTGTCCAGTTTGATATCGTTTTTTTATTTTTACCAGTTGGTGGTGCAGTGGGCCTCCAGTTGTACACATATAGTTTAATTTCTGTACAGTTATTTATGTTGGTTATTTTTGTCATACATTTTGTTATTTTTTTTTACAATAGCCAAGGGTACTCATGTAAGTTTTTATTGGACTTAACACTGACCAGTGAAGTTGTGTAAAAAAAAAAATGTAAATATTCCTTGAGTGAGATATTTTTGTTTGTTATGATTGTGCTATTGTTATTTTGGGATACTGATGTAAGCCGTAAGCTTATTACATAATGGAATTTTATGCTATTGTTTTGTTTAATACTGATAGTTTAGATTTTAACTCTTGATTTTTATTGTTGACAGGTTTATGTACATGAAGGCCTCATTTGTGATATTTCCAGTATATTTGATCGCACCTTTTCGCTCCATGGTGTAGCTGTTTTCATGTGCATAATTTGTGTTTATGCCTTTTAGATTTGGTTTTACTTGTTTTTTAGCTTGTATACGCCCTGTTACAGGTACCTGTTTTGTATTGTTCCTTACAATTATGATATACAGGTGGCACAACAGTGCATATCATAGTTAAGATGTGTTTCAGCTTGTTTACACGGTTTATCAGTGTAGGTCAAGTGGAAGAGAGAACTGTTTTTCACGACATGCCTGAATTTTACGGTTTTGAATTTTGGTTTATGGTTACTGTGTATAATTTGTTTTTATTAAGAGGGATAGTAATATGGATCATCATTTTTTTAACTATTGGAAGGAATAACTTTTGATTCGGATTTATTGGTTGACTATTGTGTTTACCTGTAATGGCACGCTGTTATGGAAATGTGAGTAGATATTGGTCAATTTAGAAATACCTTATAGATGTATTTTTTTAAGCATATGTTTGGCCTTTGTGTAATTTTTTTTGTGGTCATGCACGGTAAGAAGTTGATGGACGAAGAAGCATTTGTATATTGGTTGTTGTAGGTATTGTTTGTTCATTTAACGTTAATGAACAGTTTACATGCCTTTAAACTTGCATATTTATATTAGCTATTGCCTTTTGTAGTATACTAGTCTAACTAGAGTTATGCAGATACGTGTATTGTATTTTTTTACTTGATTGTGTAGGTTTGTTGTTTAACATGTTCATGGCCATACATGCAGTGTTGTTACATACTAGTTTGTGCTTTTTATGCAGATTTCTAGTGAATACTTGAACTATTTTAGATACTCGAATCATGCGATTTGTAGGGTTGTTTAGTCCAGAATGTAGTGCTTGTAATTCGGTGCAGCACAGTGTTTGGGTAATTCGCTTTCCATAGATGAAGATGGAAGAAAGAAGAATGTATTACGCCAATGTTTGTGTTTGGTTTGTTTGAAGCTACCATATGTTTGTATAAATATTAGCCGGCATGTTCAGCCTAGGCCTTGTTGAATAAAGGTGTTCATTTTGCATCCCAATCTGATGTGGTAATTTCTCCCCTTTTAATTGTCGTAGGGCGAAAGACTAAATCTCAACGGATCTTCTTTATCTTCTGAATATTGATGCGTTTGGATGTTAGAAGACCCCACGGAGCGAAGACGGCTGATTTGGGGGGGGGGTTTCGGGGGCAAATTTGGAAAAATCATTTTGGTCATAATTTGGACCAGTCGCGGATAGGGCGAAAGACTAAATCTCAACGGATCTTCTTTATCTTCTGAATATTGATGCGTTTGGATGTTAGAAGACCCCACGGAGCGAAGACGGCTGATTTGGGGGGGGGGTTTCGGGGGCAAATTTGGAAAAATCATTTTGGTCATAATTTGGACCAGTCGCGGATAGGGCGAAAGACTAAATCTCAACGGATCTTCTTTATCTTCTGAATATTGATGCGTTTGGATGTTAGAAGACCCCACGGAGCAAAGACGGCTGATTTGGGGGGGGGGTTTCGGGGGCAAATTTGGAAAAATCATTTTGGTCATAATTTGGACCAGTCGCGGATAGGGCGAAAGACTAAATCTCAACGGATCTTCTTTATCTTCTGAATATTAATGCGTTTCGATGTTAGAAGACCCCACGGAGCGAAGACGACTGATTTGGGAGGGGGTTTCGGGGGCAAATTTGGAAAAATCATTTTGGTCATAATTTGGACCAGTCGCGGATAGGGCGAAAGACTAAATCTCTACGGATCTTCTTTATCTTCTGAATATTGATGCGTTTGGATGTTAGAAGACCCCACGGAGCGAAGACGGCTGATTTGGGGGGGGGGGTTTCGGGGGCAAATTATGAAAAATCATTTTGGTCATAATTTGGACCAGTCGCGGATAGGGCGAAAGACTAAATCTCAACGGATCTTCTTTATCTTCTGAATATTGATGCGTTTGGATGTTAGAAGACCCCACGGAGCAAAGACGGCTGATTTGGGGGGGGTTTCGGGGGCAAATTTGGAAAAATCATTTTGGTCATAATTTGGACCAGTCGCGGATAGGGCGAAAGACTAAATCTCAACGGATCTTCTTTATCTTCTGAATATTGATGCGTTTGGATGTTAGAAGACCCCACGGAGCAAAGACGGCTGATTTGGGGGGGGTTTCGGGGGCAAATTTGGAAAAATCATTTTGGTCATAATTTGGACCAGTCGCGGATAGGGCGAAAGACTAAATCTCAACGGATCTTCTTTATCTTCTGAATATTGATGCGTTTGGATGTTAGAAGACCCCACGGAGCGAAGACGGCTGATTTGGGGGGGGGTTTCGGGGGCAAATTTGGAAAAATCATTTTGGTCATAATTTGGACCAGTCGCGGATGGGGCGAAAGACAAAATCTCAACGGATCTTCTTTATCTTCTGAATATTGATGCGTTTCGATGTTAGAAGACCCCACGGAGCGAAGACGGCTGATTTGGGGGGGGTTTCGGGGGCAAATTTGGAAAAATCATTTTGGTCATAATTTGGACCAGTCGCGGATAGGGCGAAAGACTAAATCTCAACGGATCTTCTGAATATTGATGCGTTTGGATGTAAGAAGACCCCACGGAGCGAAGACGGCTGATTTGGTTGGGGTTTTGGGGGCAAATTTGGAAAAATCATTTTGGTCATAATTTGGACCAGTCGCGGATAGGGCGAAAGACTAAATCTCAACGGATCTTCTTTATCTTCTGAATATTGATGCGTTTGGATGTTAGAAGACCCCACGGAGCGAAGACGGCTGATTTGGGGGGGGTTTCGGAGGCAAATTTGGAAAAATCATTTTGGTCATAATTTGGACCAGTCGCGGATAGGGCGAAAGACTAAATCTCAACGGATCTTCTTTATCTTCTGAATATTGATGCGTTTGGATGTTAGAAGACCCCACGGAGCGAAGACGGCTGATTTGGGGGGGGGTTTCGGGGGCAAATTTGGAAAAATCATTTTGGTCATAATTTGGACCAGTCGCGGATGGGGCGAAAGACAAAATCTCAACGGATCTTCTTTATCTTCTGAATATTGATGCGTTTCGATGTTAGAAGACCCCACGGAGCGAAGACGGCTGATTTGGGGGGGGTTTCGGGGGCAAATTTGGAAAAATCATTTTGGTCATAATTTGGACCAGTCGCGGATAGGGCGAAAGACTAAATCTCAACGGATCTTCTGAATATTGATGCGTTTGGATGTAAGAAGACCCCACGGAGCAAAGACGGCTGATTTGGTTGGGGTTTTGGGGGCAAATTTGGAAAAATCATTTTGGTCATAATTTGGACCAGTCGCGGATAGGGCGAAAGACTAAATCTCAACGGATCTTCTTTATCTTCTGAATATTGATGCGTTTGGATGTTAGAAGACCCCACGGAGCGAAGACGGCTGATTTGGGGGGGGTTTCGGAGGCAAATTTGGAAAAATCATTTTGGTCATAATTTGGACCAGTCGCGGATAGGGCGAAAGACTAAATCTCAACGGATCTTCTTTATCTTCTGAATATTGATGCGTTTGGATGTTAGAAGACCCCACGGAGCGAAGACGGCTGATTTGGGGGGGGTTTCGGGGGCAAATTTGGAAAAATCATTTTGGTCATAATTTGGACCAGTCGCGGATAGGGCGAAAGACTAAATCTCAACCGATCTTCTTTATCTTCTGAATATTGATGCGTTTGGATGTTAGAAGACCCCACGGAGCAAAGACGGCTGATGTGGGGGGGGGTTTCGGGGGCAAATTTGGAAAAATCATTTTGGTCATAATTTGGACCAGTCGCGGATAGGGCGAAAGACTAAATCTCAACGGATCTTCTTTATCTTCTGAATATTGATGCGTTTGGATGTTAGAAGACCCCACGGAGCGAAGACGGCTGTTTTGGGGGGGGGTTTCGGGGGCAAATTTGGAAAAATCATTTTGGTCATAATTTGGACCAGTCGCGGATAGGGCGAAAGACTAAATCTCAACGGATCTTCTTTATCTTCTGAATATTGATGCGTTTGGATGTTAGAAGACCCCACGGAGCGAAGACAGCTGATTTGGGGGGGGGTTTCGGGGGCAAATTTGGAAAAATCATTTTGGTCATAATTTGGACCAGTCGCGGATAGGGCGAAAGACTAAATCTCAACGGATCTTCTTTATCTTCTGAATATTGATGCGTTTGGATGTTAGAAGACCCCACGGAGCGAAGACGGCCGATTTGGGGGGGGGTTTCGGGGGCAAATTTGGAAAAATCATTTTGGTCATAATTTGGACCAGTCGCGGATAGGGCGAAAGACTAAATCTCAACGGATCTTCTTTATCTTCTGAATATTGATGCGTTTGGATGTTAGAAGACCCCACGGAGCGAAGATGGCTGATTTGGGGGGGGGGTTTCGGGGTAAATTTTGAAAAATCATTTTGGTCATAATTTGGACCAGTCGCGTATAGGGCGAAAGACTAAATCTCAACGGATCTTCTTTATCTTCTGAATATTGATGTGTTTGGATGTTAGAAGACCCCACGGAGCGAAGACGGCTGATTTGGGGAGGGGGTTTCCCGGGCAAATTTGGAAAAATCATTTTGGTCATAATTTGGACCAGTCGCGGATAGGGCGAAAGACTAAATCTCAACGGATCTTCTTTATCTTCTGAATATTGATGCGTTTGGATGTTAGAAGACCCCACGGAGCGAAGACGGCTGATTTGGGGGGGGGTTTCGGGGGCAAATTTGGAAAAATCATTTTGGTCATAATTTGGACCAGTCGTGGATAGGGCGAAAGACTAAATCTCAACGGATCTTCTTTATCTTCTGAATATTGATGCGTTTGGATGTTAGAAGACCCCACGGAGCAAAGACGGCAGATGTGGGGGGGGGTTTCGGGGGCAAATTTGGAAAAATCATTTCGGTCATAATTTGGACCAGTCGCGGATAGGGCGAAAGACTAAATCTCAACGGATCTTCTTTATCTTCTGAATATTGATGCGTTTGGATGTTAGAAGACCCCACGGAGCGAAGACGGCTGATTTGGGGGGGGGTTTCATGGGCAAATTTGGAAAAATCATTTTGGTCATAATTTGGACCAGTCGCGGATAGGGCGAAAGACTAAATCTCAACGGATCTTCTTTAACTTCTGAATATTGATGCGTTTGGATGCTAGAAGACCCCACGGAGCAAAGATGGCTGATTTGGGGGGGGGTTTCGGGGTAAATTTTGAAAAATCATTTTGGTCATAATTTGGACCAGTCGCGTATAGGGCGAAAGACTAAATCTCAACGGATCTTCTTTATCTTCTGAATATTGATGTGTTTGGATGTTAGAAGACCCCACGGAGCGAAGACGGCTGATTTGGGGGGGGGGTTTCCCGGGCAAATTTGGAAAAATCATTTTGGTCATAATTTGGACCAGTCGCAGATAGGGCGAAAGACTAAATCTCAACGGATCTTCTTTATCTTCTGAATATTGATGCGTTTGGATGTTAGAAGACCCCACGGAGCGAAGACGGCTGATTTGGGGGGGGGTTTCGGGGGCAAATTTGGAAAAATCATTTTGGTCATAATTTGGACCAGTCGCGGATAGGGCGAAAGACTAAATCTCAACGGATCTTCTTTATCTTCTGAATATTGATGCGTTTGGATGTTAGAAGACCCCACGGAGCGAAGACGGCAGATGTGGGGGGGGGGTTTCGGGGGCAAATTTGGAAAAATCATTTTGGTCATAATTTGGACCAGTCGCGGATAGGGCGAAAGACTAAATCTCAACGGATCTTCTTTATCTTCTGAATATTGATGCGTTTGGATGTTAGAAGACCCCACGGAGCGAAGACGGCTGATTTGGGGGGGTTTCGGGGGCAAATTTGGAAAATCATTTTGGTCATAATTTGGACCAGTCGCGGATAGGGCGAAAGACTAAATCTCAACGGATCTTCTTTATCTTCTGAATATTGATGCGTTTGGATGTTAGAAGACCCCGCGGAGCGAAGACGGCTGTTTTGGGGGGGGTTTCGGGGGCAAATTTGGAAAAATCATTTTGGTCATAATTTGGACCAGTCGCGGATAGGGCGAAAGACTAAATCTCAACGGATCTTCTTTATCTTCTGAATATTGATGCGTTTGGATGTTAGAAGACCTCACGGAGCGAAGACGGCTGATTTGGGGGGGGGTTTCGGGGGCAAATTTGGAAAAATCATTTTGGTCATAATTTGGACCAGTCGCGGATAGGGCGAAAGACTAAATCTCAACGGATCTTCTTTATCTTCTGAATATTGATTCGTTTGGATGTTAGAAGACCCCACGGAGCGAAGACGGCTGATTTGGGGGGGGGTTTCGGGGGCAAATTTGGAAAAATCATTTTGGTCATAATTTGGACCAGTCGCGGATAGGGCGAAAGACTAAATCTCAACGGATCTTCTTTATCTTCTGAATATTGATGCGTTTGGATGTTAGAAGACCCCACGGAGCGAAGACGGCTGATTTGGGGGGGGGTTTCGGGGGCAAATTTGGAAAAATCATTTTGGTCATCATTTGGACCAGTCGCGGATAGGGCGAAAGACTAAATCTCAACGGATCTTCTTTATCTTCTGCATATTGATGCGTTTGGATGCTAGAAGACCCCACGGAGCGAAGACGGCTGATTTGGGGGGGGGTTTCGGGGGCAAATTTTGAAAAATCATTTTGGTCATAATTTGGACCAGTCGCGGATAGGGCGAAAGACTAAATCTCAACGGATCTTCTTTATCTTCTGAATATTGATGCGTTTGGATGTTAGAAGACCCCACGGAGCGAAGACGGCTGATTTGGGGGGGGTTTCGGGGGCAAATTTGGAAAAATCATTTTGGTCATAATTTGGACCAGTCGCGGATAGGGCGAAAGACTAAATCTCAACGGATCTTCTTTATCTTCTGAATATTGATGCGTTTGGATGTTAGAAGACCCCACGGAGCGAAGACGGCTGATTTGGGGGGGGGTTTCGGGGGCAAATTTGGAAAAATCATTTTGGTCATAATTTGGACCAGTCGCGGATAGGGCGAAAGACTAAATCTCAAAGGATCTTCTTTATCTTCTGAATATTGATGCGTTTGGATGTTAGAAGACCCCACGGAGCGAAGACGACTGATTTGGGGGGGGTTTCGGGGGCAAATTTTGAAAAATCATTTTGGTCATAATTTGGACCAGTCGCGGATAGGGCGAAAGACTAAATCTCAACGGATCTTCTTTATCTTCTGAATATTGATTCGTTTGGATGTTAGAAGACCCCACGGAGCGAAGACGGCTGATTTGGGGGGGGGTTTCGGGGGCAAATTTGGAAAAATCATTTTGGTCATAATTTGGACCAGTCGCGGATAGGGCGAAAGACTAAATCTCAACGGATCTTCTTTATCTTCTGAATATTGATGCGTTTGGATGTTAGAAGACCCCACGGAGCGAAGACGGCTGATTTGGGGGGGGGTTTCGGGGGCAAATTTGGAAAAATCATTTTGGTCATCATTTGGACCAGTCGCGGATAGGGCGAAAGACTAAATCTCAACGGATCTTCTTTATCTTCTGCATATTGATGCGTTTGGATGCTAGAAGACCCCACGGAGCGAAGACGGCTGATTTGGGGGGGGGTTTCGGGGGCAAATTTTGAAAAATCATTTTGGTCATAATTTGGACCAGTCGCGGATAGGGCGAAAGACTAAATCTCAACGGATCTTCTTTATCTTCTGAATATTGATGCGTTTGGATGTTAGAAGACCCCACGGAGCGAAGACGGCTGATTTGGGGGGGGTTTCGGGGGCAAATTTGGAAAAATCATTTTGGTCATAATTTGGACCAGTCGCGGATAGGGCGAAAGACTAAATCTCAACGGATCTTCTTTATCTTCTGAATATTGATGCGTTTGGATGTTAGAAGACCCCACGGAGCGAAGACGGCTGATTTGGGGGGGGGTTTCGGGGGCAAATTTGGAAAAATCATTTTGGTCATAATTTGGACCAGTCGCGGATAGGGCGAAAGACTAAATCTCAAAGGATCTTCTTTATCTTCTGAATATTGATGCGTTTGGATGTTAGAAGACCCCACGGAGCGAAGACGACTGATTTGGGGGGGGTTTCGGGGGCAAATTTTGAAAAATCATTTTGGTCATAATTTGGACCAGTCGCGGATAGGGCGAAAGACTAAATCTCAACGGATCTTCTTTATCTTCTGAATATTGATGCGTTTGGATGTTAGAAGACCCCGCGGAGCGAAGACGGCTGTTTTGGAGGGGGTTTCGGGGGCAAATTTGGAAAAATCATTTTGGTCATAATTTGGACCAGTCGCGGATAGGGCGAAAGACTAAATCTCAACGGATCTTCTTTATCTTCTGAATATTGATGCGTTTGGATGTTAGAAGACCCCACGGAGCGAAGACGGCTGATTTGGGGGGGGTTTCGGGGGCAAATTTGGAAAAATCATTTTGGTCATAATTTGGACCAGTCGCGGATAGGGCGAAAGACTAAATCTCAACGGATCTTCTTTATCTTCTGAATATTGATGCGTTTGGATGCTAGAAGACCCAACGGAGCAAAGACGGCTGATTTGGGGGGGGTTTCGGGGGCAAATTTGGAAAAATCATTTTGGTCATAATTTGGACCAGTCGCGGATAGGGCGAAAGACTAAATCTCAACGGATCTTCTTTATCTTCTGAATATTGATGCGTTTGGATGTTAGAAGACCCCACGGAGCGAAGACGGCTGATTTGGGGGGGGTTTCGGGGGCAAATTTGGAAAAATCATTTTGGTCATAATTTGGACCAGTCGCGGATAGGGCGAAAGACTAAATCTCAACGGATCTTCTTTATCTTCTGAATATTGATGCGTTTGGATGTTAGAAGACCCCACGGAGCGAAGACGGCTGATTTGGGGGGGGGTTTCGGGGGCAAATTTGGAAAAATCATTTTGGTCATCATTTGGACCAGTCGCGGATAGGGCGAAAGACTAAATCTCAACGGATCTTCTTTATCTTCTGCATATTGATGCGTTTGGATGCTAGAAGACCCCACGGAGCGAAGACGGCTGATTTGGGGGGGGGTTTCGGGGGCAAATTTTGAAAAATCATTTTGGTCATAATTTGGACCAGTCGCGGATAGGGCGAAAGACTAAATCTCAACGGATCTTCTTTATCTTCTGAATATTGATGCGTTTGGATGTTAGAAGACCCCACGGAGCGAAGACGGCTGATTTGGGGGGGGTTTCGGGGGCAAATTTGGAAAAATCATTTTGGTCATAATTTGGACCAGTCGCGGATAGGGCGAAAGACTAAATCTCAACGGATCTTCTTTATCTTCTGAATATTGATGCGTTTGGATGTTAGAAGACCCCACGGAGCGAAGACGGCTGATTTGGGGGGGGGTTTCGGGGGCAAATTTGGAAAAATCATTTTGGTCATAATTTGGACCAGTCGCGGATAGGGCGAAAGACTAAATCTCAAAGGATCTTCTTTATCTTCTGAATATTGATGCGTTTGGATGTTAGAAGACCCCACGGAGCGAAGACGACTGATTTGGGGGGGGTTTCGGGGGCAAATTTTGAAAAATCATTTTGGTCATAATTTGGACCAGTCGCGGATAGGGCGAAAGACTAAATCTCAACGGATCTTCTTTATCTTCTGAATATTGATGCGTTTGGATGTTAGAAGACCCCGCGGAGCGAAGACGGCTGTTTTGGGGGGGGTTTCGGGGGCAAATTTGGAAAAATCATTTTGGTCATAATTTGGACCAGTCGCGGATAGGGCGAAAGACTAAATCTAAACGGATCTTCTTTATCTTCTGAATATTGATGCGTTTGGATGTTAGAAGACCCCACGGAGCGAAGACGGCTGATTTGGGGGGGGTTTCGGGGGTAAATTTGGAAAAATCATTTTGGTCATAATTTGGACCAGTCGCGGATAGGGCGAAAGACTAAATCTCAACGGATCTTCTTTATCTTCTAAATATTGATGCGTTTGGATGCTAGAAGACCCAACGGAGCAAAGACGGCTGATTTGGGGGGGGTTTCGGGGGCAAATTTGGAAAAATCATTTTGGTCATAATTTGGACCAGTCGCGGATAGGGCGAAAGACTAAATCTCAACGGATCTTCTTTATCTTCTGAATATTGATGCGTTTGGATGTTAGAAGACCCCACGGAGCGAAGACGGCTGATTTGGGGGGGGTTTCGGGGGCAAATTTGGAAAAATCATTTTGGTCATAATTTGGACCAGTCGCGGATAGGGCGAAAGACTAAATCTCAACGGATCTTCTTTATCTTCTGAATATTGATGCGTTTGGATGTTAGAAGACACCACGGAGCGAAGACGGCTGATTTGGGGGGGGGGTTTCGGGGGCAAATTTGGAAAAATCATTTTGGTCATAAATTGGACCAGTCGCGGATAGGGCGAAAGACTAAATCTCAACGGATCTTCTTTATCTTCTGAATATTGATGCGTTTGGATGTTAGAAGACCCCACGGAGCGAAGACGGCTGATTTGGGGGGGGGGTTTCGGGGGCAAATTTGGAAAAATCATTTTGGTCATAATTTGGACCAGTCGCGGATAGGGCGAAAGACTAAATCTCAACGGATCTTCTTTATCTTCTGAATATTGATGCGTTTGGATGTTAGAAGACCCCACGGAGCGAAGACGGCTGATTTGGGGGGGGGGTTTCGGGGGCAAATTTGGAAAAATCATTTTGGTCATAATTTGGACCAGTCGCGGATAGGGCGAAAGACTAAATCTCAACGGATCTTCTTTATCTTCTGAATATTGATGCGTTTGGATGTTAGAAGACCCCACGGAGCGAAGACGGCTGATTTGGGGGGGGGTTTCGGGGGCAAATTTGGAAAAATCATTTTGGTCATAATTTGGACCAGTCGCGGATAGGGCGAAAGACTAAATCTCAACGGATCTTCTTTAACTTCTGAATATTGATGCGTTTGGATGCTAGAAGACCCCACGGAGCGAAGATGGCTGATTTGGGGGGGGGGTTTCGGGGTAAATTTTGAAAAATCATTTTGGTCATAATTTGGACCAGTCGCGTATAGGGCGAAAGACTAAATCTCAACGGATCTTCTTTATCTTCTGAATATTGATGTGTTTGGATGTTAGAAGACCCCACGGAGCGAAGACGGCTGATTTGGGGGGGGGGTTTCCCGGGCAAATTTGGAAAAATCATTTTGGTCATAATTTGGACCAGTCGCGGATAGGGCGAAAGACTAAATCTCAACGGATCTTCTTTATCTTCTGAATATTGATGCGTTTGGATGTTAGAAGACCCCACGGAGCGAAGACGGCTGATTTGGGGGGGGTTTCGGGGGCAAATTTGGAAAAATCATTTTGGTCATAATTTGGACCAGTCGTGGATAGGGCGAAAGACTAAATCTCAACGGATCTTCTTTATCTTCTGAATATTGATGCGTTTGGATGTTAGAAGACCCCACGGAGCAAAGACGGCAGATGTGGGGGGGGGTTTCGGGGGCAAATTTCGAAAAATCATTTTGGTCATAATTTGGACCAGTCGCGGATAGGGCGAAAGACTAAATCTCAACGGATCTTCTTTATCTTCTGAATATTGATGCGTTTGGATGTTAGAAGACCCCACGGAGCGAAGACGGCTGATTTGGGGGGGGTTTCATGGGCAAATTTGGAAAAATCATTTTGGTCATAATTTGGACCAGTCGCGGATAGGGCGAAAGACTAAATCTCAACGGATCTTCTTTAACTTCTGAATATTGATGCGTTTGGATGCTAGAAGACCCCACGGAGCGAAGATGGCTGATTTGGGGGGGGGTTTCGGGGTAAATTTTGAAAAATCATTTTGGTCATAATTTGGACCAGTCGCGTATAGGGCGAAAGACTAAATCTCAACGGATCTTCTTTATCTTCTGAATATTGATGTGTTTGGATGTTAGAAGACCCCACGGAGCGAAGACGGCTGATTTGGGGGGGGGGGTTTCCCGGGCAAATTTGGAAAAATCATTTTGGTAATAATTTGGACCAGTCGCGGATAGGGCGAAAGACTAAATCTCAACGGATCTTCTTTATCTTCTGAATATTGATGCGTTTGGATGTTAGAAGACCCCACGGAGCGAAGACGGCTGATTTGGGGGGGGGTTTCGGGGGCAAATTTGGAAAAATCATTTTGGTCATAATTTGGACTAGTCGCGGATAGGGCGAAAGACTAAATCTCAACGGATCTTCTTTATCTTCTGAATATTGATGCGTTTGGATGTTAGAAGACCCCACGGAGCAAAGACGGCAGATGTGGGGGGGGGTTTCGGGGGCAAATTTGGAAAAATCATTTTGGTCATAATTTGGACCAGTCGCGGATAGGGCGAAAGACTAAATCTCAACGGATCTTCTTTATCTTCTGAATATTGATGCGTTTGGATGTTAGAAGACCCCACGGAGCGAAGACTGCTGATTTGGGGGGGTTTCGGGGGCAAATTTGGAAAATCATTTTGGTCATAATTTGGACCAGTCGCGGATAGGGCGAAAGACTAAATCTCAACGGATCTTCTTTATCTTCTGAATATTGATGCGTTTGGATGTTAGAAGACCCCGCGGAGCGAAGACGGCTGTTTTGGGGGGGGTTTCGGGGGCAAATTTGGAAAAATCATTTTGGTCATAATTTGGACCAGTCGCGGATAGGGCGAAAGACTAAATCTCAACGGATCTTCTTTATCTTCTGAATATTGATGCGTTTGGATGTTAGAAGACCTCACGGAGCGAAGACGGCTGATTTGGGGGGGGTTTCGGGGGCAAATTTGGAAAAATCATTTTGGTCATAATTTGGACCAGTCGTGGATAGGGCGAAAGACTAAATCTCAACAGATCTTCTTTATCTTCTGAATATTGATTCGTTTGGATGTTAGAAGACCCCACGGAGCGAAGACGGCTGATTTGGGGGGGGGTTTCGGGGGCAAATTTGGAAAAATCATTTTGGTCATAATTTGGACCAGTCGCGGATAGGGCGAAAGACTAAATCTCAACGGATCTTCTTTATCTTCTGAATATTGATGCGTTTGGATGTTAGAAGACCCCACGGAGCAAAGACGGCTGATTTGGGGGGGGTTTCGGGGGCAAATTTCGAAAAATCATTTTGGTCATAATTTGGACCAGTCGCGGATAGGGCGAAAGACTAAATCTCAACGGATCTTCTTTATCTTCTGAATATTGATTCGTTTGGATGTTAGAAGACCCCACGGAGCGAAGACGGCTGATTTGGGGGGGGTTTCGGGGGCAAATTTGGAAAAATCATTTTGGTCATAATTTGGACTAGTCGCGGATAGGGCGAAAGACTAAATCTCAACGGATCTTCTTTATCTTCTGAATATTGATGCGTTTGGATGTTAGAAGACCCCACGGAGCAAAGACGGCAGATGTGGGGGGGGGTTTCGGGGGCAAATTTGGAAAAATCATTTTGGTCATAATTTGGACCAGTCGCGGATAGGGCGAAAGACTAAATCTCAACGGATCTTCTTTATCTTCTGAATATTGATGCGTTTGGATGTTAGAAGACCCCACGGAGCGAAGACGGCTGATTTGGGGGGGTTTCGGGGGCAAATTTGGAAAATCATTTTGGTCATAATTTGGACCAGTCGCGGATAGGGCGAAAGACTAAATCTCAACGGATCTTCTTTATCTTCTGAATATTGATGCGTTTGGATGTTAGAAGACCCCGCGGAGCGAAGACGGCTGTTTTGGGGGGGGTTTCGGGGGCAAATTTGGAAAAATCATTTTGGTCATAATTTGGACCAGTCGCGGATAGGGCGAAAGACTAAATCTCAACGGATCTTCTTTATCTTCTGAATATTGATGCGTTTGGATGTTAGAAGACCTCACGGAGCGAAGACGGCTGATTTGGGGGGGGTTTCGGGGGCAAATTTGGAAAAATCATTTTGGTCATAATTTGGACCAGTCGCGGATAGGGCGAAAGACTAAATCTCAACAGATCTTCTTTATCTTCTGAATATTGATTCGTTTGGATGTTAGAAGACCCCACGGAGCGAAGACGGCTGATTTGGGGGGGGGTTTCGGGGGCAAATTTGGAAAAATCATTTTGGTCATAATTTGGACCAGTCGCGGATAGGGCGAAAGACTAAATCTCAACGGATCTTCTTTATCTTCTGAATATTGATGCGTTTGGATGTTAGAAGACCCCACGGAGCAAAGACGGCTGATTTGGGGGGGGTTTCGGGGGCAAATTTCGAAAAATCATTTTGGTCATAATTTGGACCAGTCGCGGATAGGGCGAAAGACTAAATCTCAACGGATCTTCTTTATCTTCTGAATATTAATGCGTTTGGATGTTAGAAGACCCTACGGAGCGAAGACGGCTGATTGGGGGGGGGTTTCGGGGGCAAATTTGGAAAAATCATTTTGGTCATAATTTGGACCAGTCGCGGATAGGGCGAAAGACTAAATCTCAACGGATCTTCTTTATCTTCTGAATATTGATGCGTTTGGATGTTAGAAGACCCCACGGAGCAAAGACGGCAGATGTGGGGGGGGGTTTCGGGGGCAAATTTGGAAAAATCATTTTGGTTATAATTTGGACCAGTCGCGGATAGGGCGAAAGACTAAATCTCAACGGATCTTCTTTATCTTCTGAATATTGATGCGTTTGGATGTTAGAAGACCCCACGGAGCGAAGACGGCTGATTTGGGGGGGTTTCGGGGGCAAATTTGGAAAATCATTTTGGTCATAATTTGGACCAGTCGCGGATAGGGCGAAAGACTAAATCTCAACGGATCTTCTTTATCTTCTGAATATTGATGCGTTTGGATGTTAGAAGACCCCGCGGAGCGAAGACGTCTGTTTTGGGGGTGTTTCGGGGGCAAATTTGGAAAAATCATTTTGGTCATAATTTGGACCAGTCGCGGATAGGGCGAAAGACTAAATCTCAACGGATCTTCTTTATCTTCTGAATATTGATGCGTTTGGATGTTAGAAGACCTCACGGAGCGAAGACGGCTGATTTGGGGGGGGTTTCGGGGGCAAATTTGGAAAAATCATTTTGGTCATAATTTGGACCAGTCGCGGATAGGGCGAAAGACTAAATCTCAACAGATCTTCTTTATCTTCTGAATATTGATTCGTTTGGATGTTAGAAGACCCCACGGAGCGAAGACGGCTGATTTGGGGGGGGGTTTCGGGGGCAAATTTGGAAAAATCATTTTGGTCATAATTTGGACCAGTCGCGGATAGGGCGAAAGACTAAATCTCAACGGATCTTCTTTATCTTCTGAATATTGATGCGTTTGGATGTTAGAAGACCCCACGGAGCAAAGACGGCTGATTTGGGGGGGGTTTCGGGGGCAAATTTCGAAAAATCATTTTGGTCATAATTTGGACCAGTCGCGGATAGGGCGAAAGACTAAATCTCAACGGATCTTCTTTATCTTCTGAATATTAATGCGTTTGGATGTTAGAAGACCCTACGGAGCGAAGACGGCTGATTGGGGGGGGGTTT
The DNA here is from genome assembly GCF_037042905.1 of Lytechinus pictus. Classification (NCBI taxonomy): domain Eukaryota; kingdom Metazoa; phylum Echinodermata; class Echinoidea; order Temnopleuroida; family Toxopneustidae; genus Lytechinus; species Lytechinus pictus. Next base: position 335,845 of record NW_026974153.1, read on the forward strand.
CGGGGGCAAATTTGGAAAAATCATTTTGGTCATAATTTGGACCAGTCGCGGATAGGGCGAAAGACTAAATCTCAACGGATCTTCTTTATCTTCTGAATATTGATGCGTTTGGATGTTAGAAGACCCCACGGAGCAAAGACGGCTGATGTCGGGGGGGGTTTCGGGGGCAAATTTGGAAAAATCATTTTGGTCATAATTTGGACCAGTCGCGGATAGGGCGAAAGACTAAATCTCAACGGATCTTCTTTATCTTCTGAATATTGATGCGTTTGGATGTTAGAAGACCCCACGGAGCGAAGACGGCTGATTTGGGGGGGTTTCGGGGGCAAATTTGGAAAAATCATTTTGGTCATAATTTGGACCAGTCGCGGATAGGGCGAAAGACTAAATCTCAACGGATCTTCTTTATCTTCTGAATATTGATGCGTTTGGATGTTAGAAGACCCCACGGAGCGAAGACGGCTGATTTGGGGGGGGTTTCGGGGGCAAATTTGGAAAAATCATTTTGGTCATAATTTGGACTAGTCGCGGATAGGGCGAAAGACTAAATCTCAACGGATCTTCTTTATCTTCTGAATATTGATGCGTTTGGATGTTAGAAGACCCCGCGGAGCGAAGACGGCTGTTTTGGGGGGGGTTTCGGGGGCAAATTTGGAAAAATCATTTTGGTCATAATTTGGACCAGTCGCGGATAGGGCGAAAGACTAAATCTCAACGGATCTTCTTTATCTTCTGAATATTGATGCGTTTGGATGTTAGAAGACCTCACGGAGCGAAGACGGCTGATTTGGGGGGGGTTTCGGGGGCAAATTTGGAAAAATCATTTTGGTCATAATTTGGACCAGTCGCGGATAGGGCGAAAGACTAAATCTCAACAGATCTTCTTTATCTTCTGAATATTGATTCGTTTGGATGTTAGAAGACCCCACGGAGCGAAGACGGCTGATTTGGGGGGGGTTTCGGGGGCAAATTTGGAAAAATCATTTTGGTCATAATTTGGACTAGTCGCGGATAGGGCGAAAGACTAAATCTCAACGGATCTTCTTTATCTTCTGAATATTGATGCGTTTGGATGTTAGAAGACCCCACGGAGCAAAGACGGCAGATGTGGGGGGGGGTTTCGGGGGCAAATTTGGAAAAATCATTTTGGTCATAATTTGGACCAGTCGCGGATAGGGCGAAAGACTAAATCTCAACGGATCTTCTTTATCTTCTGAATATTGATGCGTTTGGATGTTAGAAGACCCCACGGAGCGAAGACGGCTGATTTGGGGGGGTTTCGGGGGCAAATTTGGAAAATCATTTTGGTCATAATTTGGACCAGTCGCGGATAGGGCGAAAGACTAAATCTCAACGGATCTTCTTTATCTTCTGAATATTGATGCGTTTGGATGTTAGAAGACCCCGCGGAGCGAAGACGGCTGTTTTGGGGGGGGTTTCGGGGGCAAATTTGGAAAAATCATTTTGGTCATAATTTGGACCAGTCGCGGATAGGGCGAAAGACTAAATCTCAACGGATCTTCTTTATCTTCTGAATATTGATGCGTTTGGATGTTAGAAGACCTCACGGAGCGAAGACGGCTGATTTGGGGGGGGTTTCGGGGGCAAATTTGGAAAAATCATTTTGGTCATAATTTGGACCAGTCGCGGATAGGGCGAAAGACTAAATCTCAACAGATCTTCTTTATCTTCTGAATATTGATTCGTTTGGATGTTAGAAGACCCCACGGAGCGAAGACGGCTGATTTGGGGGGGGGTTTCGGGGGCAAATTTGGAAAAATCATTTTGGTCATAATTTGGACCAGTCGCGGATAGGGCGAAAGACTAAATCTCAACGGATCTTCTTTATCTTCTGAATATTGATGCGTTTGGATGTTAGAAGACCCCACGGAGCAAAGACGGCTGATTTGGGGGGGGTTTCGGGGGCAAATTTCGAAAAATCATTTTGGTCATAATTTGGACCAGTCGCGGATAGGGCGAAAGACTAAATCTCAACGGATCTTCTTTATCTTCTGAATATTAATGCGTTTGGATGTTAGAAGACCCTACGGAGCGAAGACGGCTGATTGGGGGGGGGTTTCGGGGGCAAATTTGGAAAAATCATTTTGGTCATAATTTGGACCAGTCGCGGATAGGGCGAAAGACTAAATCTCAACGGATCTTCTTTATCTTCTGAATATTGATGCGTTTGGATGTTAGAAGACCCCACGGAGCAAAGACGGCAGATGTGGGGGGGGGTTTCGGGGGCAAATTTGGAAAAATCATTTTGGTTATAATTTGGACCAGTCGCGGATAGGGCGAAAGACTAAATCTCAACGGATCTTCTTTATCTTCTGAATATTGATGCGTTTGGATGTTAGAAGACCCCACGGAGCGAAGACGGCTGATTTGGGGGGGTTTCGGGGGCAAATTTGGAAAATCATTTTGGTCATAATTTGGACCAGTCGCGGATAGGGCGAAAGACTAAATCTCAACGGATCTTCTTTATCTTCTGAATATTGATGCGTTTGGATGTTAGAAGACCCCGCGGAGCGAAGACGTCTGTTTTGGGGGTGTTTCGGGGGCAAATTTGGAAAAATCATTTTGGTCATAATTTGGACCAGTCGCGGATAGGGCGAAAGACTAAATCTCAACGGATCTTCTTTATCTTCTGAATATTGATGCGTTTGGATGTTAGAAGACCTCACGGAGCGAAGACGGCTGATTTGGGGGGGGTTTCGGGGGCAAATTTGGAAAAATCATTTTGGTCATAATTTGGACCAGTCGCGGATAGGGCGAAAGACTAAATCTCAACAGATCTTCTTTATCTTCTGAATATTGATTCGTTTGGATGTTAGAAGACCCCACGGAGCGAAGACGGCTGATTTGGGGGGGGGTTTCGGGGGCAAATTTGGAAAAATCATTTTGGTCATAATTTGGACCAGTCGCGGATAGGGCGAAAGACTAAATCTCAACGGATCTTCTTTATCTTCTGAATATTGATGCGTTTGGATGTTAGAAGACCCCACGGAGCAAAGACGGCTGATTTGGGGGGGGTTTCGGGGGCAAATTTCGAAAAATCATTTTGGTCATAATTTGGACCAGTCGCGGATAGGGCGAAAGACTAAATCTCAACGGATCTTCTTTATCTTCTGAATATTAATGCGTTTGGATGTTAGAAGACCCTACGGAGCGAAGACGGCTGATTGGGGGGGGGTTTCGGGGGCAAATTTGGAAAAATCATTTTGGTCATAATTTGGACCAGTCGCGGATAGGGCGAAAGACTAAATCTCAACGGATCTTCTTTATCTTCTGAATATTGATGCGTTTGGATGTTAGAAGACCCCACGGAGCAAAGACGGCTGATGTCGGGGGGGGTTTCGGGGGCAAATTTGGAAAAATCATTTTGGTCATAATTTGGACCAGTCGCGGATAGGGCGAAAGACTAAATCTCAACGGATCTTCTTTATCTTCTGAATATTGATGCGTTTGGATGTTAGAAGACCCCACGGAGCAAAGACGGCTGATGTCGGGGGGGGTTTCGGGGGCAAATTTGGAAAAATCATTTTGGTCATAATTTGGACCAGTCGCGGATAGGGCGAAAGACTAAATCTCAACGGATCTTCTTTATCTTCTGAATATTGATGCGTTTGGATGTTAGAAGACCCCACGGAGCGAAGACGGCTGATTTGGGGGGGTTTCGGGGGCAAATTTGGAAAAATCATTTTGGTCATAATTTGGACCAGTCGCGGATAGGGCGAAAGACTAAATCTCAACGGATCTTCTTTATCTTCTGAATATTGATGCGTTTGGATGTTAGAAGACCCCACGGAGCGAAGACGGCTGATTTGGGGGGGGTTTCGGGGGCAAATTTGGAAAAATCATTTTGGTCATAATTTGGACTAGTCGCGGATAGGGCGAAAGACTAAATCTCAACGGATCTTCTTTATCTTCTGAATATTGATGCGTTTGGATGTTAGAAGACCCCGCGGAGCGAAGACGGCTGTTTTGGGGGGGGTTTCGGGGGCAAATTTGGAAAAATCATTTTGGTCATAATTTGGACCAGTCGCGGATAGGGCGAAAGACTAAATCTCAACGGATCTTCTTTATCTTCTGAATATTGATGCGTTTGGATGTTAGAAGACCTCACGGAGCGAAGACGGCTGATTTGGGGGGGGTTTCGGGGGCAAATTTGGAAAAATCATTTTGGTCATAATTTGGACCAGTCGCGGATAGGGCGAAAGACTAAATCTCAACAGATCTTCTTTATCTTCTGAATATTGATTCGTTTGGATGTTAGAAGACCCCACGGAGCGAAGACGGCTGATTTGGGGGGGGGTTTCGGGGGCAAATTTGGAAAAATCATTTTGGTCATAATTTGGACCAGTCGCGGATAGGGCGAAAGACTAAATCTCAACGGATCTTCTTTATCTTCTGAATATTGATGCGTTTGGATGTTAGAAGACCCCACGGAGCAAAGACGGCTGATTTGGGGGGGGTTTCGGGGGCAAATTTCGAAAAATCATTTTGGTCATAATTTGGACCAGTCGCGGATAGGGCGAAAGACTAAATCTCAACGGATCTTCTTTATCTTCTGAATATTAATGCGTTTGGATGTTAGAAGACCCTACGGAGCGAAGACGGCTGATTGGGGGGGGGTTTCGGGGGCAAATTTGGAAAAATCATTTTGGTCATAATTTGGACCAGTCGCGGATAGGGCGAAAGACTAAATCTCAACGGATCTTCTTTATCTTCTGAATATTGATGCGTTTGGATGTTAGAAGACCCCACGGAGCAAAGACGGCAGATGTGGGGGGGGGTTTCGGGGGCAAATTTGGAAAAATCATTTTGGTTATAATTTGGACCAGTCGCGGATAGGGCGAAAGACTAAATCTCAACGGATCTTCTTTATCTTCTGAATATTGATGCGTTTGGATGTTAGAAGACCCCACGGAGCGAAGACGGCTGATTTGGGGGGGTTTCGGGGGCAAATTTGGAAAATCATTTTGGTCATAATTTGGACCAGTCGCGGATAGGGCGAAAGACTAAATCTCAACGGATCTTCTTTATCTTCTGAATATTGATGCGTTTGGATGTTAGAAGACCCCGCGGAGCGAAGACGTCTGTTTTGGGGGTGTTTCGGGGGCAAATTTGGAAAAATCATTTTGGTCATAATTTGGACCAGTCGCGGATAGGGCGAAAGACTAAATCTCAACGGATCTTCTTTATCTTCTGAATATTGATGCGTTTGGATGTTAGAAGACCTCACGGAGCGAAGACGGCTGATTTGGGGGGGGTTTCGGGGGCAAATTTGGAAAAATCATTTTGGTCATAATTTGGACCAGTCGCGGATAGGGCGAAAGACTAAATCTCAACAGATCTTCTTTATCTTCTGAATATTGATTCGTTTGGATGTTAGAAGACCCCACGGAGCGAAGACGGCTGATTTGGGGGGGGGTTTCGGGGGCAAATTTGGAAAAATCATTTTGGTCATAATTTGGACCAGTCGCGGATAGGGCGAAAGACTAAATCTCAACGGATCTTCTTTATCTTCTGAATATTGATGCGTTTGGATGTTAGAAGACCCCACGGAGCAAAGACGGCTGATTTTGGGGGGGTTTCGGGGGCAAATTTCGAAAAATCATTTTGGTCATAATTTGGACCAGTCGCGGATAGGGCGAAAGACTAAATCTCAACGGATCTTCTTTATCTTCTGAATATTAATGCGTTTGGATGTTAGAAGACCCTACGGAGCGAAGACGGCTGATTGGGGGGGGGTTTCGGGGGCAAATTTGGAAAAATCATTTTGGTCATAATTTGGACCAGTCGCGGATAGGGCGAAAGACTAAATCTCAACGGATCTTCTTTATCTTCTGAATATTGATGCGTTTGGATGTTAGAAGACCCCACGGAGCAAAGACGGCTGATGTCGGGGGGGGTTTCGGGGGCAAATTTGGAAAAATCATTTTGGTCATAATTTGGACCAGTCGCGGATAGGGCGAAAGACTAAATCTCAACGGATCTTCTTTATCTTCTGAATATTGATGCGTTTGGATGTTAGAAGACCCCACGGAGCGAAGACGGCTGATTTGGGGGGGTTTCGGGGGCAAATTTGGAAAAATCATTTTGGTCATAATTTGGACCAGTCGCGGATAGGGCGAAAGACTAAATCTCAACGGATCTTCTTTATCTTCTGAATATTGATGCGTTTGGATGTTAGAAGACCCCACGGAGCGAAGACGGCTGATTTGGGGGGGGTTTCGGGGGCAAATTTGGAAAAATCATTTTGGTCATAATTTGGACTAGTCGCGGATAGGGCGAAAGACTAAATCTCAACGGATCTTCTTTATCTTCTGAATATTGATGCGTTTGGATGTTAGAAGACCCCACGGAGCGAAGACGGCTGATTTGGGGGGGGTTTCGGGGGCAAATTTGGAAAAATCATTTTGGTCATAATTTGGACCAGTCGCGGATAGGGCGAAAGACTAAATCTCAACGGATCTTCTTTATCTTCTGAATATTGATGCGTTTGGATGCTAGAAGACCCCACGGAGCAAAGACGGCTGATTTCGGGGGGGTTTCGGGGGCAAATTTGGAAAAATCATTTTGGTCATAATTTGGACCAGTCGCGGATAGGGCGAAAGACTAAATCTCAACAAATCTTCTTTATCTTCTGAATATTGATGCGTTTGGATGTTAGAAGACCCCACGGAGCTAAGACGGCTGATTTGGGGGGGGGGGGTTTCGGGGGCAAAGAAGACCCCACGGAGCGAAGACGGCTGATTTGGGGGGGGGGGTTTCGGGGGCAAATTTGGAAAAATCATTTTGGTCATAATTTGGACCAGTCGCGGATAGGGCGAAAGACTAAATCTCAACGGATCTTCTTTATCTTCTGAATATTGATGCGTTTGGATGCTAGAAGACCCCACGGAGCAAAGACGGCTGATTTGGGGGGGGTTTCGGGGGCAAATTTGGAAAAATCATTTTGGTCATAATTTGGACCAGTCGCGGATAGGGCGAAAGACTTAATCTCAACGGATCTTCTTTATCTTCTGAATATTGATGCGTTTGGATGTTAGAAGACCCCACGGAGCGAAGACGGCTGATTTGGGGGGGTTTCGGGGGCAAATTTGGAAAAATCATTTTGGTCATAATTTGGACCAGTCGCGGATAGGGCGAAAGACTAAATCTCAACGGATCTTCTTTATCTTCTGAATATTGATGCGTTTGGATGTTAGAAGACCCCACGGAGCGAAGACGGCTGATTTGGGGGGGGGGTTTCGGGGGCAAATTTGGAAAAATCATTTTGGTCATAATTTGGACCAGTCGCGGATAGGGCGAAAGACTAAATCTCAACGGATCTTCTTTATCTTCTGAATATTGATGCGTTTGGATGTTAGAAGACCCCACGGAGCAAAGACGGCTGATGTGGGGGGGGGGGTTTCGGGGGCAAATTTGGAAAAATCATTTTGGTCATAATTTGGACCAGTCGCGGATAGGGCGAAAGACTAAATCTCAACGGATCTTCTTTATCTTCTGAATATTGATGCGTTTAGATGTTAGAAGACCCCACGGAGCGAAGACGGCTGATTTGGGGGGGTTTCGGGGGCAAATTTGGAAAAATCATTTTGGTCATAATTTGGACCAGTCGCGGATAGGGCGAAAGACTAAATCTCAACGGATCTTCTTTATCTTCTGAATATTGATGCGTTTGGATGTTAGAAGACCCCACGGAGCGAAGACGGCTGTTTTAGGGGGGTTTCGGGGGCAAATTTGGAAAAATCATTTTGGTCATAATTTGGACCAGTCGCGGATAGGGCGAAAGACTAAATCTCAACGGATCTTCTTTATCTTCTGAATATTGATGCGTTCGGATGTTAGAAGACCCCACGGAGCGAAGACGGCTGTTTTAGGGGGGGTTTCGGGGGCAAATTTGGAAAAATCATTTTGGTCATAATTTGGACCAGTCGCGGATAGGGCGAAAGACTAAATCTCAACGGATCTTATTTATCTTCTGAATATTGATGCGTTTGGATGTTAGAAGACCCCACGGAGCAAAGACGGCTGATGTGGGGGGGGGTTTCGGGGGCAAATTTGGAAAAATCATTTTGGTCATAATTTGGACCAGTCGCGGATAGGGCGAAAGACTAAATCTCAACGGATCTTCTTTATCTTCTGAATATTGATGCGTTTAGATGTTAGAAGACCCCACGGAGCGAAGACGGCTGATTTGGGGGGTTTCGGGGGCAAATTTGCAAAATCATTTTGGTCATAATTTGGACCAGTCGCGGATAGGGCGAAAGACTAAATCTCAACGGATCTTCTTTATCTTCTGAATATTGATGCGTTTGGATGTTAGAAGACCCCACGGAGCGAAGACGGCTGTTTTAGGGGGGGTTTCGGGGGCAAATTTGGAAAAATCATTTTGGTCATAATTTGGACCAGTCGCGGATAGGGCGAAAGACTAAATCTCAACTGATCTTCTTTATCTTCTGAATATTGATGCGTTTTGATGTTAGAAGACCCCACGGAGCGAAGACGGCTGTTTTGGGGGGGTTTCGGGGGCAAATTTGGAAAAATCATTTTGGTCATAATTTGGACCAGTCGCGGATAGGGCGAAAGACTAAATCTCAACGGATCTTCTTTATCTTCTGAATATTGATGCGTTTGGATGTTAGAAGACCCCACGGAGCGAAGACGGCTGATTTGGGGGGGGGGTTTCGGGGGCAAATTTGGAAAAATCATTTTGGTCATAATTTGGACCAGTCGCGGATAGGGCGAAAGACTAAATCTCAACGGATCTTCTTTATCTTCTGAATATTGATGCGTTTGGATGTTAGAAGACCCAACAGAGCGAAGACGGCTGATTGGGGGGAGGGGGGGTTTCGGGGGCAAATTTGGAAAAATCATTTTGGTCATAATTTGGACCAGTCGCGGATAGGGCGAAAGACTAAATCTCAACGGATCTTCTTTATCTTCTGAATATTGATGCGTTTGGATGTTAGAAGACCCCACGGAGCGAAGATGGCTGATTTGGGGGGGGGGGGGTTTCGGGGGCAAATTTGGAAAAATCATTTTGGTCATAATTTGGACCAGTCGCGGATAGGGCGAAAGACTAAATCTCAACGGATCTTCTTTATCTTCTGAATATTGATGCGTTTGGATGTTAGAAGACCCCACGGAGCGAAGACGGCTGATTTGGGGGGGGGGTTTCGGGGGCAAATTTGGAAAAATCATTTTGGTCATAATTTGGACTAGTCGCGGATAGGGCGAAAGACTAAATCTCAATGGATCTTTTTTTATCTTCTGAATATTGATGCGTTTGGATGTTAGAAGACCCTATGGAGCGAAGACGGCTGATTTGGGGGGGGGGTTTCGGGGGCAAATTTGGAAAAATCATTTTGGTCATAATTTGGACCAGTCGCGGATAGGGCGAAAGACTAAATCTCAACGGATCTTCTTTATCTTCTGAATATTGATGCGTTTGGATGTTAGAAGACCCCACGGAGCGAAGACGGGTGATTTGGGGAGGGGGTTTCGGGGGCAAATTTGGAAAAATCATTTTGGTCATAATTTGGACCAGTCGCGGATAGGGCGAAAGACTAAATCTCAACGGATCTTCTTTATCTTCTGAATATTGATGCGTTTGGATGTTAGAAGACCCCACGGAGCAAAGACGGCTGATTTGGGGGGGGGTTTCGGGGGCAAATTTGGAAAAATCATTTTGGTCATAATTTGGACCAGTCGCGGATAGAGCGAAAGACTACATCTCAACGGATCTTCTTTATCTTCTGAATATTGATGCGTTTGGATGTTAGAAGACCCCACGGAGCGAAGACGGCTGATTTGGGGGAGGGGGTTTCGGGGGCAAATTTGGAAAAATCATTTTGGTCATAATTTGGACCAGTCGTGGATAGGGCGAAAGAAAAAATCTCAACGGATCTTCTTTATCTTCTGAATATTGATGCGTTCGGATGTTAGAAGACCCCACGGAGCGAAGACGGCTGATTTGGGGGGGGGGGTTTCGGGGGCAAATTTGGAAAAATCATTTTGGTCATAATTTGGACCAGTCGAGGATAGGGCAAAAGACTAAATCTCAACGGATCTTCTTTATCTTCTGAATATTGATGCGTTTGGATGTTAGAAGACCCCACGGAGCGAAGACGGCTGATTTGGGGGGGGGGGTTTCTGGGGCAAATTTGGAAAAATCATTTTGGTCATAATTTGGACCAGTCGCGGATAGGGCGAAAGACTAAATCTCAACGGATCTTCTTTATCTTCTGAATATTGATGCGTTTGGATGTTAGAAGACCCCACGGAGCAAAGACGGCTGATGTGGGGGGGGGGGGTTTCGGGGGCGAATTTGTAAAAATAATTTTGGTCATAATTTGGACCAGTCGCGGATAGGGCGAAAGACTAAATCTCAACGGATCTTCTTTATCTTCTGAATATTGATGCGTTTAGATGTTAGAAGACCCCACGGAGCGAAGACGGCTGATTTGGGGGGGTTTCGGGGGCAAATTTGGAAAAATCATTTTGGTCATAATTTGGACCAGTCGCGGATAGGGCGAAAGACTAAATCTCAACGGATCTTCTTTATCTTCTGAATATTGATGCGTTTGGATGTTAGAAGACCCCACGGAGCGAAGACGGCTGTTTTAGGGGGGTTTCGGGGGCAAATTTGGAAAAATCATTTTGGTCATAATTTGGACCAGTCGCGGATAGGGCGAAAGACTAAATCTCAACGGATCTTCTTTATCTTCTGAATATTGATGCGTTTGGATGTTAGAAGACCCCACGGAGCGAAGACGGCTGTTTTAGGGGGGGTTTCGGGGGCAAATTTGGAAAAATCATTTTGGTCCTAATTTGGACCAGTCGCGGATAGGGCGAAAGACTAAATCTCAACCGATCTTCTTTATCTTCTGAATATTGATGCGTTTGGATGTTAGAAGACCCCACGGAGCGAAGACGGCTGATTTGGGGGGGGGTTTCGGGGGCAAATTTGGAAAAATCATTTTGGTCATAATTTGGACCAATCGCGGATAGGGCGAAAGACTAAATCTCAACGGATCTTCTTTATCTTCTGAATGTTGATGCGTTTGGATGTTAGAAGACCCCACGGAGCGAAGACGGCTGTTTTGGGGGGGGGTTTCGGGGGCAAATTTGGAAAAATCATTTTGGTCATAATTTGGACCAGTCGCGGATAGGGCGAAAGACTACATCTCAACGGATCTTCTTTATCTTCTTAATATTGATGCGTTTGGATGTTAGAAGACCCCACGGAGCGAAGACGGCTTATTTGGGGGGGGGTTTCGGGGGCAAATTTGGAAAAATCATTTTGGTCATAATTTGGACCAGTCGCGGATAGGGCGAAAGACTAAATCTCAACGGATCTTCATTATCTTCTGAATATTGATGCGTTTGGATGTTAGAAGACCCCACGGAGCAAAGACGGCTGATTGGGGGGAGGGGGGTTTCGGGGGCAAATTTGGAAAAATAATTTTGGTCATAATTTGGACCAGTCGCGGATAGGGCGAAAGACTAAATCTCAACGGATCTTCTTTATCTTCTGAATATTGATGCGTTTGGATGTTAAAAGACCCCACGGAGCGAAGACGGCTGATTTGGGGGGGGGGGGTTTCGGGGGCAAATTTGGAAAAATCATTTTGGTCATAATTTGGACCAGTCGCGGATTGGGCGAAAGACTAAATCTCAACGGATCTTCTTTATCTTCTGAATATTGATGCGTTTGGATGTTAGAAGACCCCACGGGAAATAAAGAAGATCCATCCCGAGCGGATATTAGGCTTTTGGCCGAATTGGCCAAAATTGAGTAAAATAAGAATTTACCATATTGAGCCCGAAAACCCCCAAAACGAACCCTCTTCGCTCCCAGGGGTGTTCTAGCATGCAAATGGGTCAATATAAGGGAAATAACGAAGATCCTCTCCGAGCGGATATTAACCCTAACCCTAACCCTAACACTAACCCCAACCCCAACCCCAACCCCAAACCCCAACCCCAAACCCCATCCCTAACCCCACCCCTAACCCACCCCGACCGGATATTAGACTCTTTCGCGACCTGGCCGAGCAAAATAGGAATTTACCAAAATGAGCCATAAAACCCCCCAACCCAGCCCTCATCGCTCCGAAGGGTGTTCTAGCATCCAAATGGGTCAATATACGGGAAATAAAGAAGATCCACCCCGAGCGGATATTAGGCTTTTGGCCGAATTGGCCAAAATTGAGTAAAATAAGAATTTACCATATTGAGCCCGAAAACCCCCAAAACGAACCCTCTTCGCTCCCAGGGGTGTTCTAGCATGCAAATGGGTCAATATAAGGGAAATAACGAAGATTCACCCCGAGCGGATATTAACCCTAACCCTTACTCTAACCCTAACCCTAACCCCAACCCCAACCCCAAACCACACCCCTAACCTCACCCCTAACCCACCCCGACCGGATATTAGACTCTTTCGCGACCTGGCCGAGCAAAATAGGAATTTACCAAAATGAGCCATAAAACCCCCCAAACCAGCCCTCTTCGCTCCGAAGGGTGTTCTAGCATCCAAATGGGTCAATATACGGGAAATAAAGAAGATCCACCCCGAGCGGATATTAGGCTTTTGGCCGAATTGGCCAAAATTGAGTAAAATAAAAATTTACCATATTGAGCCCGAAAACCCCCAAAACGAACCCTCTTCGCTCCCAGGGGTGTTCTAGCATGCAAATGGGTCAATATAAGGGAAATAACGAAGATTCACCCCGAGCGGATATTAACCCTAACCCTAACCCCAACCCCACCCCTAACCCACCCCAACCGGATATTAGACTCTTTCGCGACCTGGCCGAGCAAAAAAGGAATTTACCAAATTGAGCCCGTAAACCCCCCAAACCAGCCCTCTTCGTTCCGAGGGGTGTTCTGGCATGCAAATGGGTCAATACACGGGAAATAATGAAGATCCTCCCCGAGCAGATATTAGGCTCTTAGCGACCTGGCCGGATTGGCCAAAATTGAGCAAAATAGGAATTTAATAAATTGAGCCCAAAAACCCCTCAAACCATCCCTCTTCGTTCCGAGGGGTGTTCTAGCATGCAAATGGGTCAATATACGGGAAATAACGAAGATCCACCCCGAGCGGATATTAACCCTAACCCCAACCCCAAACCCCAACCCCAAACCCCAGCCCTAACCCTACCCTACCCCTAACCACCCCGACCGGATATTAGGCTCTTTCGCGACCTGGCCGAGCAAAAATGGAATTTACCAAATTGAGCCCGAAAACCCCCCAAACCAGCCCTCTTCATTCCAAAGGGGTGTTCTGGCATCAAAATGGGTCAATATACGGGGAAAAAAGAAGATCCTCCCCGAGCGGATATTAGGCTCTTCGCGACCTGGCCGGATTGGCCAAAATTGAGCAATATAGGAATTTAATAAATTGAGCACGAAAACCCCTCAAACCATTCCTCTTCGTTCCAAGGGGTGTTCTAGCATGCAAATGGGTGAATATACGGGAAATAACGAAGAACCACCCCGAGCGGATATTAATCCTAACCCTTACCCTAACCCTTACCCTAACCTTACCCCAACCCCAACCCCAACCCCAAACCCCAACCCCGAACCCCAACCCCACCCCGAACCCCACCCTTGACCCTACTCCTAACCCCCATCGACTGGATATTAGGCTCTTTCGCGACCTGGCCGAGCAAAAAAGGAATTTACCCAAATTGAGCCCGAAAACCCCCCAAACCATCCCTCTTCGTTCCGAGGGGTGTTCTGGCATGCAAATGGGTCAATACACGGGAAATAATGAAGATCCTCCCCGAGCGGATATTAGGCTCTTAGCGATCTGTCCGAATTGGCCGAAATTGAGCAAAGAAAGGAATTTACCAAATTGAGCCCAAAAACCACCAAAACCAGCCCTCTTCGCTCCAAGGGGTGTTCTAGCATCCAAATGGGTCAATATACGGGAAATAAAGAAGATCCTCCCCGAGCGGATATTAGGCTCTTTGCGACCTGGCCGAATTGCCCAAAATTGAGCAAAAAAGGAACTTACCAAATTGAGCCCAAAAACCCCCCAAACCAGCCCTCTTCGCTCCGAGTGGTGTTCTAGCATCCAAATGGGTCAATATACGGGAAATAAAGAAGATCCTCCCCGAGCGGATATTAGGCTCTTCGCGACCTGGCCGGATTGGCCAAAATTGAGCAAAATAGGAATTTACCAAATTGAGCGCCTTACCCTAACCCTAACCCCAACCCCACCCCTAACCCGACCCCTAACCCTAACCCTACCCCTACCCCTAACCCACCCCGACCGGATATTAGGCTCTTTCGCGACATGGCCGAGCAAAAAAGGAATTTACCAAATTGGGCTGAAAACCCCCCAAACCATCCCTCTACGTTCCATGGGGTGTTCTGGCATGCAAATGGGTCAATACACGGGAAATAATGAAGATCCTCCCTTAGCGGATATTAGGCTCTTAGCGACCTGTCCGAATTGGCCGAAATTGAGCAAAGAAAGGAATTTACCAAATTGAGCCCAAAAACCACAAAAAACCAGCCCTCTTCGCTCCAAGGGGTGTTCTAGCATCCAATTGGGTCAATAAACGGGAAATAAAGAAGATCCTCCCCGAGCGGATATTAGGCTCTTCGCGACCTGGCCTAATTGGCCAAAATTTAGCAAAATAGGAATTTACCAAATTGAGCCCAAAAACCCCCCAAACCAGCCCTCTTCGCTCCGAGTGGTGTTCTAGCATCCAAATGGGTCAATATACGGGAAATAAAGAAGATCCTCCCCGAGCGGATATTAGGCTTTTCACGACCTGGCCGAATTGGCCAAAATTGAGTAAAATAAGAATTTACCATATTGAGCCCGAAAACCCCCAAAACGAAACCTCTTCGCTCCCAGGGGTGTTCTAGCATGCAAATGGGTCAATATAAGGGAAATAACGAAGATCCACCCCGAGCGGATATTAACCCTAAACCTAACTCTAACCCTTACCCTAACCCTAACCCTAACCCGAACCCCAACCCAAAACCCCAACCCCAAACCCCACCCCTAACCCCACCCCTAATCCACCCCGACCGGATATTAGACTCTTTCGCGACCTGGCCAAGCAAAAAAGGAATATACCAAATTGAGCCCGTAAACCCCCCAAACCAGCCCTCTTCGTTCCGAGGGATGTTCTGGCATGCAAATTGGTCAATACACGGGAAATAATGAAGATCCTCCCCGAGCGGATATTAGGCTCTAAGCGACCTGGCCGAATTGGCCGAAATTGAGCAAAAAAGGAATTTACCAAATTGAGCCCAAAAACCCCCCAAACCAGCCCTCTTCGTTCCGAGGGGTGTTCTAGCATCCAAATGGGTCAATATACGGGAAATAAAGAAGATCCACCCCGAGCGCGGATATTAGGCTTTTGGCCGAATTGGCCAAAATTGAGTAAAATAAGAATTTACCATATTGAGCCCGAAAACCCCCAAAACGAACCCTCTTCGCTCCCAGGGTTGTTCTAGCATGCAAATGGGTCAATATAAGGGAAATAACGAAGATCCACCCCGAGCGGATATTAACCCTAACCCTAACCCTAACCCCAACCCCAACCCCAAACCACACCCCTAACCTCACCCCTAACCCACCCCGACCGGATATTAGACTCTTTCGCGACCTGGCCGAGCAAAATAGGAATTTACCAAAATGAGCCATAAAACCCCCCAAACCAGCCCTCTTCGCTCCGAAGAGTGTTCTAGCATCCAAATGGGTCAATATACGGGAAATAAAGAAGATCCACCCCGAGCGGATATTAGGCTTTTGGCCGAATTGGCCAAAATTGAGTAAAATAAGAATTTACCATATTGAGCCCGAAAACCCCCAAAACGAACCCTCTTCGCTCCCAGGGGTGTTCTAGCATGCAAATGGGTCAATATAAAGGAAATAACGAAGATTCACCCCGAGCGGATATTAACCCTAACCCTAACCCCAACCCCACCCCTAACCCACCCCAACCGGATATTAGACTCTTTCGCGACCTGGCCGAGCAAAAAAGGAATTTACCAAATTGAGCCCGTAAACCCCCCAAACCAGCCCTCTTCATTCCAAAGGGGTGTTCTGGCATGCAAATGGGTCAATACACGGGAAATAATGAAGATCCTCCCCGATCAGATATTAGGGTCTTAGCAACCTGGCTGAATTGGCCAAAATTTAGCAAAATAGGAATTTACCAAAATGAGCTATAAAACCCCCCAAACCAGCCCTCTTCGCTCCGAAGGGTGTTCTAGCATCCAAATGGGTCAATATACGGGAAAAAAAGAATATCCACCCCGAGCGGATATTAGGCTTTTGGCCGAATTGGCCAAAATTGAGTAAAATAAGAATTTACCATATTGAGCCCGAAAACCCCCAAAACGAACCCTCTTCGCTCCCAGGGGTGTTCTAGCATGCAAATGGGTCAATATAAAAGAAATAACGAAGATTCACCCCGAGCGGATATTAACCCTAACCCTAACCCCAACCCCACCCCTAACCCACCCCAACCGGATATTAGACTCTTTCGCGACCTGGCCGAGCAAAAAAGGAATTTACCAAATTGAGCCCGTAAACCCCCCAAACCAGCCCTCTTCATTCCAAAGGGGTGTTCTGGCATGCAAATGGGTCAATACACGGGAAATAATGAAGATCCTCCCCGATCAGATATTAGGGTCTTAGCAACCTGGCTGAATTGGCCAAAATTTAGCAAAATAGGAATTTACCAAAATGAGCTATAAAACCCCCCAAACCAGCCCTCTTCGCTCCGAAGGGTGTTCTAGCATCCAAATGGGTCAATATACGGGAAAAAAAGAATATCCACCCCGAGCGGATATTAGGCTTTTGGCCGAATTGGCCAAAATTGAGTAAAATAAGAATTTACCATATTGAGCCCGAAAACCCCCAAAACGAACCCTCTTCGCTCCCAGGGGTGTTCTAGCATGCAAATTGGTTAATATAAGGGAAATAACGAAGATTCACCCCGAGCGGATATTAACCCTAACCCTAACCGCAACCCCACCCCTAACCCACCCCAACCGGATATTAGACTCTTTCGCGACCTGGCCGAGCAAAAGAGGAATTTACCAAATTGAGCTCGTTCCGAGGGGTGTTCTGGCATGCAAATGGGTCAATACACGCGAAATAATGAAGATCCTCCCCGAGCGGATATTAGGCTCTTAGCGACCTGGCCGAATTGGCCAAAATTGAGCAAAATAGGAATTTAATAAATTGAGCCCGAAAACCCCTCAAACCATCCCTCTTCGTTCCGAGGGGTGTTCTAGCATGCAAATGGGTGAATATACGGGAAATAACGAAGATCCACCCCGAGCGGATATTAACCCTAACCCTAACCCTAACCCTTACCCTAACCCTAACCCCAACCCCAACCCCAAACCCCAACCCCAACCCCAAACCACACCCCTAACCTCACCCCTAACCCACCCCGACCGGATATTAGACTCTTTCGCGACCTGGCCGGATTGGCCAAAATTGAGCAAAATAGGAATTTAATAAATCGAGCCCGAAAACCCCTCAAACCATCCCTCTTCGTTCCGAGGGGTGTTCTAGCATGCAAATGGGTCAATATACGGGAAATAACGAAGATCCACCCCGAGCGGATATTAACCCTAACCCCAACCCCAAACCCCAACCCCAAACCCCAACCCCAGCCCTAACCCTACCCTACCCCTAACCCACCCCGACCGGATATTAGACTCTTTCGCGACCTGGCCGGATCGGCCAAAATTGAGCAAAATAGGAATTTACCAAATTGAGCCCGAAAACCCCCCAAACCAGCCCTCTTCATTCCGAGTTGTGTTCTAGCATGCAAATGGGTCAATATACGGAAAATAAAGAAAATCCACCCCGAGCGGATATTAGGCTTTTGGCCGAATTGGCCAAAATTGAGTAAAATAAGAATTTACCATATTGAGCCCGTAAACCCCCAAAACGAACCCTCTTAGCTCCCAGGGGTGTTCTAGCATGCAAATGGGTCAATATAAGGGAAATAACGAAGATCCACCCCGAGCGGATATTAACCCTAACCCTAACCCTAACCCTTACCCTAACCCTAACCCTAACCCTAACCCCAACCCCAAACCCCAATCCCAAACCCCACCCCTAACCTCACCCCTAACCCACCCCGACCGGATATTAGACTCTTTCGCGACCTGTCCGAGCAAAATAGGAATTTACCAAAATGAGCCATAAAACCCCCCAAACCAGCCCTCTTCGCTCCAAA
Source organism: Lytechinus pictus (assembly GCF_037042905.1). NCBI lineage: Eukaryota > Metazoa > Echinodermata > Echinoidea > Temnopleuroida > Toxopneustidae > Lytechinus > Lytechinus pictus. The sequence continues at coordinate 354,096 of NW_026974153.1, forward strand.
GGGTGTTCTAGCATCAAAATGGGTCAATATACGGGAAAAAAAGAAGATCCATCCCGAGCGGATATTAGGCTTTTGGCCGAGTTCGCCAAAATTGAGTAAAATAAGAATTTACCATATTGAGCCCGAAAACCCCCAAAACGATCCCTCTTCGCTCCCAGGGGTGTTCTAGCATGCAAATGGGTCAATATAAGGGAAATAACGAAGATCCACCCCGAGCGGATATTAACCCTAACCCTAACCCCAACCCCACCCCTAACCCCACCCCTAACCCGCCCCGACCGGATATTAGACTCTTTCGCGACCTGGCCGAGCAAAAAAGGAACTTACCAAATTGAGCCCAAAAACCCCCCAAACCAGCCCTCTCCGCTCCGAGTGGTGTTCTAGCATCCAAATGGGTCAATATACGGGAAATAAAGAAGATCCTCCCTGAGCGGATATTAGGCTCTTCGCGACCTGGCCGGATTGGCCAAAATTGAGCAATATAGGAATTTACCAAATTGAGCGCCTTACCCTAACCCTAACCCTAACCCCTAACCCACCCCGACCGGATATTAGGCTCTTTCGCGACATGGCCGAGCAAAAAAGGAATTTACCAAATTGGGCTGAAAACCCCCCAAACCAGCCCTCTTCGTTCCATGGGGTGTTTTGGCATGCAAATGGGTCAATACACGGGAAATAATGAAGATCCTCCCCGAGCGGATATTAGGCTCTTAGCGACCTGGCCGGATTGGCCAAAATTGAGCAAAATAGGAATTTACCAAATTGAGCCCGAAAACCCCCCAAACCATCCCTCTTCGTTCCGAGGGGTGTTCTGGCATGCAAATGGGTCAATACACAGGAAATAATGAAGATCCTCCCCGAGCGGATATTAGGCTCTAAGCGACCTGGCCAAATTGGCCGAAATTGAGCAAAAAAGGAATTTACCAAATTGAGCCCCAAAACCCCCAAAACCAGCCCTCTTCGTTCCGAGGGGTGTTCTGGCATGCAAATGGGTCAATACACGGGAAATAATGAAGATCCTCGGGTTTGGGGTTTGGGGTTGGGGTTGGGGTTGGGGTTAGGGTAAGGGTTAGGATTAATATCCGCTCGGGGTGGATCTTCGTTTTTTCCCGTATATTGACCCATTTGCATGCTAGAACACCCCTGGGAGCGAAGATAGTTCGTTTTGGGGGTTTTCGGGCTCAATTTATTGAATTCCTATTTTGTTCAATTTTGGCCAATCCGGCCAGGTCTCGAAGAGCCTAATATCCGCTCGGGGAGGATCTTCTTTATTTCCCGTATATTGACCCATTTGCATGCTAGAACACCCCTCGGAACGAAGAGGGATGGTTTGAGGGGTTTTCGGGCTCAATTGATTAAATTCCTATTTTGTTCAATTTTGGCCAATCCGGCCAGGTCTCGAAGAGCCTAATATCCGCTCGGGGAGGATCTTCGTTATTTTCCGTATATTGACCCATTTGCATGCTAGAACACTTGTCGGAACGAAGAGGGATGGTTTGAGGGGATTTCGGGCTCAATTTATTAAATTCCTATTTTGTTCAATTTTGGCCAATCCGGCCAGGTCTCGAAGAGCCTAATATCCGCTCGGGGAGGATCTTCTTTATTTCCCGTATATTGACCCATTTGCATGCTAGAACACCCCTCGGAACGAAGAGGGATGGTTTGAGGGGATTTCGGGCTCAATTTATTAAATTCCTATTTTGTTCAATTTTGGCCAATCCGGCCAGGTCTCGAAGAGCCTAATATCCGCTCGAGAAGGATCTTCATTATTCTCCGTGTATTGACCCATTTGCATGCCAGAACACCCCTCGGAACGAAGAGGGCTGGTTTGGGGGGTTTACGGGCTCAATTTGGTAAATTCCTTTTTTGCTCGGCCAGGTCGCGAAAGAGTCTAATATCCGGTCGGGGCGGGTTAGGGGTGGGGTTAGGGGTGGGGTTGGGGTTAGGGTTAGGGTTAGGGTAAGGGTTAGGGTTAGGGTTAGGGTTAATATCCGCTCGGGGTGGATCTTCGTTATTTCCCTTATATTGACCCATTTGCATGGTAAAACACCCCTGGGAGCGAAGAGGGTTCGTTTTGGGGGTTTTCGGGCTCAATATGGTAAATTCTTATTTTACTCAATTTTGGCCAATTCGGCCAAAAGCCTAATATCTGCTCGGGGTGGATCTTCTTTTTTTCCCGTATGTTGACCCATTTGGATGCTAGAACACCCTTCGGAGCGAAGAAGGCTGGTTTGGGGGGTTTTATGGCTCATTTTGGTAAATTCCTATTTTGCTCGGCCAGGTCGCGAAAGTGTCTAATATCCGGTCGGGGTGGGTTAGGGGGTGGGGTTAGGGGTGGGGTTTGGGGTTGGAGTTTGGGGTTGGGGTCGGGGTTAGGGTTTAGGGTTAGGGTTAGGGTAAGGGTTAGGGTTAGGGTTAATATCCGCTCGGGGTGGATCTTCGTTATTTCCCTTATATTGACCCATTTGCATGCTAGAACACCCCTGGGAGCGAAGAGGGTTCGTTTTGGGGGTTTTCGGGCTCAATATGGTAAATTCTTATTTTACTCAATTTTGGCCAATTCGGCCAAAAGCCTAATATCCGCTTTGGGTGGATTTTCATTATTTCCCGTGTATTGACCCATTCGCATGCCAGAGCACCCCTCGGAACGAAGAGGGCTGGTTTGGGGGGTTTACGGGCTCAATTTGGTAAATTCCTATTTTGCTCAATTTTAGCCAATTAGGCCAGGTCGCGAAGAGCCTAATATCCGCTCGGGGAGGATCTTCTTTATTTCCCGTATATTGACCCATTTGGATGCTAGAACATCCCTCGGAACGAAGATGGATGGTTTGAGGGGTTTTCGGGCTCAATTGATTAAATTCCTATTTTGCTCAATTTTGGCCAATTCGGCCAAAAGCCTAATATCCGCTCGGGGTGGATCTTCTTTATTTCCCTTATTTTGACCCATTTGCATGCTAGAACACCCCTGGAAGCGAAGAGGGTTCGTTTTGGGGGTTTTCGGGCTCAATATGGTAAATTCCTATTTTGCTCAATTTTAGCCAATTAGGCCAGGTCGCGAAGAGCCTAATATCCGCTCGGGAAGGATCTTCATTATTTCCCGTGTATTGACCCATTTGCATGCCAGAACACCCCTCGGAACGGAGAGGGCTGGTTTTGGGGGTTTTGGGGCTCAATTTGGTAAATACCTTTTTTGCTCAATTTTGGCCAATTCGGCCAGGTTGCTAAGAGCCTAATATCCGCTCGGGGAGGATCTTCATTATTTCCCGTGTATTGACCCATTTGCATGCCAGAACACCCCTCGGAACGAAGAGGGATGGTTTGAGGGGTTTTCGGGCTCAATTTGGTAAATTCCTTTTTTGCTCGGCCAGGTCGCGAAAGAGTCTAATATCCGGTCGGGGCGGGTTAGGGGTGGGGTTAGGGGTGGGGTTTGGGGTTGGGATTTGGGGTTAGGGTTAGGGTTAGGGTAAGGGTTAGGGTTAGGGTTAGGGTTAATATCCGCTCGGGGTGGATCTTCGTTATTTCCCTTATATTGACCGATTTGTATATCTAGAACACCCCTGGGAGCGAAGAGGGTTCGTTTTGGGGGTTTTCGGGCTCAATATGGTAAATTCTTATTTTACTCAATTTTGGCCAATTCGGCCAGGTCGTGAAAAGCCTAATATCCGCTCGGGAAGGATCTTCTTTATTTCCCGTATATTGACCCATTTGGATGCTAGAACACCACTCGGAGCGAAGAGGGCTGGTTTGGGGGGTTTTTGGGCTCAATTTGGTAAGTTCCTTTTTTGCTAAATTTTGGCCAATTAGGCCAGGTCGCGAAGAGCCTAATATCCGCTCGGGGAGGATCTTCTTTATTTCCCGTATATTGACCCATTTGGATGCTAGAACACCCCTTGGAGCGAAGAGGGCTGGTTTTGGTGGTTTTTGGGCTCAATTTGGTAAATTCCTTTCTTTGCTCAATTTCGGCCAATTCGGACAGGTCGCTAAGAGCCTAATATCCGCTCGGGGAGGATCTTCATTTTTTCCCGTGTATTGACCCATTTGCATGCCAGAACACCCCTCGGAACGAAGAGGGATGGTTTGAGGGGTTTTCGGGCTCAATTTGGTAAATTCCTTTTTTGCTCGGCCAGGTCGCGAAAGAGTCTAATATCCGGTCGGGGCGGGTTAGGGGTGAGTTTAGGGGTGTGGTTTGGGGTTAGGGTTGGGGTTTGGGGTTGGGGTTGGGGTTAGGGTTAGGGTAAGGGATAGGGTTAGGGTTAATATCCGCTCGGGGTGGATCTTCTTTATTTCCCGTATATTCACCCATTTGGATGCTAGAACACCCCTCGGAACGAAGAGGGCTGGTTTGGGGGGTTTTATGGCTCAATTTGGTAAATTCCTATTTTGCTCAATTTTAGCCAATTAGGCCAGGTCGCGAAGAGCCTAATATCCGCTCGGGGAGGATCTTCTTTATTTCCTGTATATTGACCCATTTGGATGCTAGAACACCCCTTGGAGCGAAGAGGGTTCGTTTTGGGGGTTTTCGGGCTCAATATGGTAAATTCTTATTTTACTCAATTTTGGCCAATTCGGCCAAAAGCCTAATATCCGCTCGGGAAGGATCTTCTTTATTTCCCGTATATTGACCCATTTGGATGCTAGAACACCCTTCGGAGCGAAGAGGGCTGGTTTGGGGGGTTTTATGGCTCATTTTGGTAAATTCCTATTTTGCTCGGTCAGGTCGCGAAAGAGTCTAATATCCGGTCGGGGTGGGTTAGGGGTGAGTTTAGGGGTGTGGTTTGGGGTTAGGGTTGGGGTTTGGGGTTGGGGTTGGGGTTAGGGTTAGGGTTAGGGTAAGGGTTAGGGTTAGGGTTAGGGTTAATATCCGCTCGGGGTGGATCTTCTTTATTTCCCGTATATTCACCCATTTGGATGCTAGAACACCCCTCGGAACGAAGAGGGCTGGTTTGGGGGGTTTTATGGCTCAATTTGGTAAATTCCTATTTTGCTCAATTTTAGCCAATTAGGCCAGGTCGCGAAGAGCCTAATATCCGCTCGGGGAGGATCTTCTTTATTTCCCGTATATTGACCCATTTGGATGCTAGAACACCCCTTGGAGCGAAGAGGGCTGGTTTTGGGGGTTTTGGGGCTCAATTTGGTAAATTCCTATTTTGCTCAATTTTGGCCAATCCGGCCAGGTCGCTAAGAGCCTAATATCCGCTCGGGGAGGATCTTCATTATTTCCCGTGTATTGACCAATTTGCATGCCAAAACACCCCTCGGAACGAAGAGGGCTGGTTTGGGGGGTTTACGGGCTCAAATTCCTTTTTTGCTCGGCCAGGTCGCGAAAGAGTCTAATATCCGGTCGGGGCGGGTTAGGGGTGGGGTTAGGGGTGGGGTTTGGGGTTGGGGTTGGGGTTAGGGTTAGGGTTAGGGTAAAGGTTAGGGTTAGGGTTAGGGTTAATATCCGCTCGGGGTGGATCTTCGTTATTTCCCTTATTTTGACCCATTTGCATGCTAGAACACCCCTGGGAGCGAAGAGGATTCGTTTTGGGGGTTTTCGGGCTCAATATGGTAAATTCTTATTTTACTCAATTTTGGCCAATTCGGCCAAAAGCCTAATATCCGCTCGGGGTGGATCTTCTTTATTTCCCTTATTTTGACCCATTTGCATGCTAGAACACCCCTGGGAGCGAAGAGGGTTCGTTTTGGGGGTTTTCGGGCTCAATATGGTAAATTCCTATTTTGCTCAATTTTAGCCAATTAGGGCAGGTCGCGAAGAGCCTAATATCCGCTCGGGGAGGATCTTCATTATTTCCCGTGTATTGACCCATTTGCATGCCAGAACACCCCTCGGAACGAAGAGGGCTGGTTTTGGGGCTCAATTTGGTAAATTCCTTTTTTGCTCAATTTTTGCCAATTCGGCCAGGTCGCTAAGAGCCTAATATCCGCTCGGGGAGGATCTTCATTATTTTCCGTATATTGACCCATTTGCATGCCAGAACACCCCTCGGAACGAAGAGGGATGGTTTGAGGGGTTTTCGGGCTCAATTTGGTAAATTCCTTTTTTGCTCGGCCAGGTCGCGAAAGAGTCTAATATCCGGTCGGGGCGGGTTAGGGGTGAGTTTAGGGGTGTGGTTTGGGGTTAGGGTTGGGGTTTGGGGTTGGGGTTGGGGTTAGGGTTAGGGTAAGGGATAGGGTTAGGGTTAGGGTTAATATCCGCTCGGGGTGGATCTTCTTTATTTCCCGTATATTCACCCATTTGGATGCTAGAACACCCCTCGGAACGAAGAGGGCTGGTTTGGGGGGTTTTATGGCTCAATTTGGTAAATTCCTATTTTGCTCAATTTTAGCCAATTAGGCCAGGTCGCGAAGAGCCTAATATCCGCTCGGGGAGGATCTTCTTTATTTCCCGTATATTGACCCATTTGGATGCTAGAACACCCCTTGGAGCGAAGAGGGTTCGTTTTGGGGGTTTTCGGGCTCAATATGGTAAATTCTTATTTTACTCAATTTTGGCCAATTCGGCCAAAAGCCTAATATCCGCTCGGGGAGGATCTTCTTTATTTCCCGTATATTGACCCATTTGGATGCTAGAACACCCTTCGGAGCGAAGAGAGCTGGTTTGGGGGGTTTTATGGCTCATTTTGGTAAATTCCTATTTTGCTCGGTCAGGTCGCGAAAGAGTCTAATATCCGGTCGGGGTGGGTTAGGGGTGAGTTTAGGGGTGTGGTTTGGGGTTAGGGTTGGGGTTTGGGGTTGGGGTTGGGGTTAGGGTTAGGGTTAGGGTAAGGGTTAGGGTTAGGGTTAGGGTTAATATCCGCTCGGGGTGGATCTTCTTTATTTCCCGTATATTCACCCATTTGGATGCTAGAACACCCCTCGGAACGAAGAGGGCTGGTTTGGGGGGTTTTATGGCTCAATTTGGTAAATTCCTATTTTGCTCAATTTTGGCCAATTCGGCCAGGTTGCTAAGAGCCTAATATCCGCTCGGGGAGGATCTTCATTATTTCCCGTGTATTGACCCATTTGCATGCCAGAACACCCCTCGGAACGAAGAGGGCTGGTTTGGGGGGTTTACGGGCTCAATTTGGTAAATTCCTTTTTTGCTCGGCCAGGTTGCGAAAGAGTCTAATATCCGGTCGGGGTGGGTTAGGGGTGGGGTTAGGGGTGGGGTTTGGGGTTGGGGTTTGGGGTTGGGGTTGGGGTTAGGGTTAAGGGTAAGGGTTAGGGTTAGGGTTAGGGTTAATATCCGCTCGGGGTGGATCTTCGTTATTTCCCTTATTTTGACCCATTTGCATGCTAGAACACCCCTGGGAGCGAAGAGGATTCGTTTTTGGGGTTTTCGGGCTCAATATGGTAAATTCTTATTTTACTCAATTTTGGCCAATTCGGCCAAAAGCCTAATATCCGCTCGGGGTGGATCTTCTTTATTTCCCTTATTTTGACCCATTTGCATGCTAGAACACCCCTGGGAGCGAAGAGGGTTCGTTTTGGGGGTTTTCGGGCTCAATATGGTAAATTCCTATTTTGCTCAATTTTAGCCAATTAGGCCAGGTCGCGAAGAGCCTAATATCCGCTCGGGGAGGATCTTCATTATTTCCCGTGTATTGACCCATTTGCATGCCAGAACACCCCTCGGAACGAAGAGGGCTGGTTTGGGGGGTTTACGGGCTCAATTTGGTAAATTCCTTTTTTGCTCGGCCAGGTCGCGAAAGAGTCTAATATCCGGTCGGGGTGGGTTAGGGGTGGGGTTTGGGGTGGGGTTTGGGGTTGGGGTTTGGGGTTGGGGTTGGGGTTAGGGTTAGGGTTAGGGTAAGGGTTAGGGTTAGGGTTAGGGTTAATATCCGCTCGGGGTGGATCTTCGTTATTTCCCTTATATTGACCCATTTGTATATCTAGAACACCCTTGGGAGCGAAGAGGGTTCGTTTTGGGGGTTTTCGGGCTCAATATGGTAAATTCTTATTTTACTCAATTTTGGCCAATTCGGCCAGGTCGTGAAAAGCCTAATATCCGCTCGGGGAGGATCTTCTTTATTTCCCGTATATTGACCCATTTGGATGCTAGAACACCACTCGGAGCGAAGATGGCTGGTTTGGGGGTTTTTGGGCTCAATTTGGTAAGTTCCTTTTTTGCTAAATTTTGGCCAATTAGGCCAGGTCGCGAAGAGCCTAATATCCGCTCGGGGAGGATCTTCTTTATTTCCCGTATATTGACCCATTTGGATGCTAGAACACCCCTTGGAGCGAAGAGGGCTGGTTTTGGTGGTTTTTGGGCTCAATTTGGTAAATTCCTTTCTTTGCTCAATTTCGGCCAATTCGGACAGGTCGCTAAGAGCCTAATATCCGCTCGGGGAGGATCTTCATTATTTCCCGTGTATTGACCCATTTGCATGCCAGAACACCCCTCGGAACGAAGAGGGATGGTTTGAGGGGTTTTCGGGCTCAATTTGGTAAATTCCTTTTTTGCTCGGCCAGGTCGCGAAAGAGTCTAATATCCGGTCGGGGCGGGTTAGGGGTGGGGTTAGGGGTGGGGTTGGGGTTAGGGTTAGGGTTAATATCCGCTCGGGGTGGATCTTCGTTATTTCCCTTATATTGACCCATTTGGATGCTAGAACACCCTTCGGAGCGAAGAGGGCTGGTTTGGGGGGTTTTATGGCTCATTTTGGTAAATTCCTATTTTGCTCGGCCAGGTCGCGAAAGAGTCTAATATCCGGTCGGGGTGGGTTAGGGGTGAGTTTAGGGGTGTGGTTTGGGGTTAGGGTTGGGGTTTGGGGTTGGGGTTGGGGTTAGGGTTAGGGTTAGGGTAAGGGTTAGGGTTAGGGTTAGGGTTAATATCCGCTCGGGGTGGATATTCTTTATTTCCCGTATATTCACCCATTTGGATGCTAGAACACCCCTCGGAACGAAGAGGGCTGGTTTGGGGGGTTTACGGGCTCAAATTCCTTTTTTGCTCGGCCAGGTCGCGAAAGAGTCTAATATCCGGTCGGGGTGGGTTAGGGGTGGGGTTAGGGGTGGGGTTTGGGGTTGGAGTTTGGGGTTGGGGTTGGGGTTAGGGTTAGGGTTAGGGTAAGGGTTAGGGTTAGGGTTAGGGTTAATATCCGCTCGGGGTGGATCTTCGTTATTTCCCTTATTTTGACCCATTTGCATGCTAGAACACCCCTGGGAGCGAAGAGGATTCGTTTTGGGGGTTTTCGGGCTCAATATGGTAAATTCTTATTTTACTCAATTTTGGCCAATTCGGCCAAAAGCCTAATATCCGCTCGGGGTGGATCTTCTTTATTTCCCTTATTTTGACCCATTTGCATGCTAGAACACCCCTGGGAGCGAAGAGTGTTCGTTTTGGGGGTTTTCGGGCTCAATATGGTAAATTCCTATTTTGCTCAATTTTAGCCAATTAGGCCAGGTCGCGAAGAGCCTAATATCCGCTCGGGGAGGATCTTCATTATTTCCCGTGTATTGACCCATTTGCATGCCAGAACACCCCTCGGAACGAAGAGGGCTGGTTTTGGGTGTTTTGGGGCTCAATTTGGTAAATTCCTATTTTGCTCAATTTTGGCCAATCCGGCCAGGTCGCTAAGAGCCTAATATCCGCTCGGGGAGGATCTTCATTATTTCCCGTGTATTGACCCATTTGCATGCCAAAACACCCCTCGGAACGAAGAGGGCTGGTTTGGGGGGTTTACGGGCTCAAATTCCTTTTTTGCTCGGCCAGGTCGCGAAAGAGTCTAATATCCGGTCGGGGCGGGTTAGGGGTGGGGTTACGGGTGGGGTTTGGGGTTGGGGTTAGGGTTAGGGTTAGGGTTAGGGTAAGGGTTAGGGTTAGGGTTAGGGTTAATATCCGCTCGGGGTGGATCTTCGTTATTTCCCTTATTTTGACCCATTTGCATGCTAGAACACCCCTGGGAGCGAAGAGGATTCGTTTTGGGGGTTTTCGGGCTCAATATGGTAAATTCTTATTTTACTCAATTTTGGCCAATTCGGCCAAAAGCCTAATATCCACTCGGGGTGGATCTTCTTTATTTCCCTTATTTTGACCCATTTGCATGCTAGAACACCCCTGGGAGCGAAGAGGGTTCGTTTTGGGGGTTTTCGGGCTCAATATGGTAAATTCCTATTTTGCTCAATTTTAGCCAATTAGGCCAGGTCGCGAAGAGCCTAATATCCGCTCGGGGAGGATCTTCATTATTTCCCGTGTATTGACCCATTTGCATGCCAGAACACCCCTCGAAACGAAGAGGGCTGGTTTTGGGTGTTTTGGGGCTCAATTTGGTAAATTCCTTTTTTGCTCAATTTTGGCCAATTCGGCCAGGTCGCTAAGAGCCAAATATCCGCTCGGGGAGGATCTTCATTATTTTCCGTATATTGACTCATTTGCATGCCAGAACACCCCTCGGAACGAAGAGGGCTGGTTTGGGGGGTTTTATGGCTCATTTTAGTAAATTCCTATTTTGCTCGGCCAGGTCGCGAAAGAGTCTAATATCCGGTCGGGGTGGGTTAGGGGTGAGGTTAGGGGTGTGGTTTGGGGTTGGGGTTGGGGTTTGGGGTTGGGGTTGGGGTTAGGGTTAGGGTTAGGGTAAGGGTTAGGGTTAGGGTTAGGGTTAATATCCGCTCGGGGTGGATCTTCTTTATTTCCCTTATTTTGACCCATTTGCATGCTAGAACACCCCTGGGAGCGAAGAGGGTTCGTTTTGGGGGTTTTCGGGCTCAATATGGTAAATTCCTATTTTGCTCAATTTTAGCCAATTAGGCCAGGTCGCGAAGAGCCTAATATCCGCTCGGGGAGGATCTTCATTATTTCCCGTGTATTGACCCATTTGCATGCCAGAACACCCCTCGGAACGAAGAGGGCTGGTTTGGGGGGTTTACGGGCTCAATTTGGTAAATTCCTTTTTTGCTCGGCCAGGTCGCGAAAGAGTCTAATATCCGGTCGGGGTGGGTTAGGGGTGGGGTTAGGGGTGGGGTTTGGGGTTGGGGTTTGGGGTTGGGGTTGGGGTTAGGGTTAGGGTTAGGGTAAGGGTTAGGGTTAGGGTTAGGGTTAATATCCGCTCGGGGTGGATCTTCGTTATTTCCCTTATATTGACCCATTTGTATATCTAGAACACCCTTGGGAGCGAAGAGGGTTCGTTTTGGGGGTTTTCGGGCTCAATATGGTAAATTCTTATTTTACTCAATTTTGGCCAATTCGGCCAGGTCGTGAAAAGCCTAATATCCGCTCGGGGAGGATCTTCTTTATTTCCCGTATATTGACCCATTTGGATGCTAGAACACCACTCGGAGCGAAGAGGGCTGGTTTGGGGGTTTTTGGGCTCAATTTGGTAAGTTCCTTTTTTGCTAAATTTTGGCCAATTAGGCCAGGTCGCGAAGAGCCTAATATCCGCTCGGGGAGGATCTTCTTTATTTCCCGTATATTGACCCATTTGGATGCTACAACACCCCTTGGAGCGAAGAGGGCTGGTTTTGGTGGTTTTTGGGCTCAATTTGGTAAATTCCTTTCTTTGCTCAATTTCGGCCAATTCGGACAGGTCGCTAAGAGCCTAATATCCGCTCGGGGAGGATCTTCATTATTTCCCGTGTATTGACCCATTTGCATGCCAGAACACCCCTCGGAACGAAGAGGGATGGTTTGAGGGGTTTTCGGGCTCAATTTGGTAAATTCCTTTTTTGCTCGGCCAGGTCGCGAAAGAGTCTAATATCCGGTCGGGGCGGGTTAGGGGTGGGGTTAGGGGTGGGGTTGGGGTTAGGGTTAGGGTTAATATCCGCTCGGGGTGGATCTTCGTTATTTCCCTTATATTGACCCATTTGGATGCTAGAACACCCTTCGGAGCGAAGAGGGCTGGTTTGGGGGGTTTTATGGCTCATTTTGGTAAATTCCTATTTTGCTCGGCCAGGTCGCGAAAGAGTCTAATATCCGGTCGGGGTGGGTTAGGGGTGAGTTTAGGGGTGTGGTTTGGGGTTAGGGTTGGGGTTTGGGGTTGGGGTTGGGGTTAGGGTTAGGGTTAGGGTAAGGGTTAGGGTTAGGGTTAGGGTTAATATCCGCTCGGGGTGGATCTTCTTTATTTCCCGTATATTCACCCATTTGGATGCTAGAACACCCCTCGGAACGAAGAGGGCTGGTTTGGGGGGTTTACGGGCTCAAATTCCTTTTTTGCTCGGCCAGGTCGCGAAAGAGTCTAATATCCGGTCGGGGCGGGTTAGGGGTGGGGTTAGGGGTGGGGTTTGGGGTTGGAGTTTGGGGTTGGGGTTGGGGTTAGGGTTAGGGTTAGGGTAAGGGTTAGGGTTAGGGTTAGGGTTAATATCCGCTCGGGGTGGATCTTCGTTATTTCCCTTATTTTGACCCATTTGCATGCTAGAACACCCCTGGGAGCGAAGAGGATTCGTTTTGGGGGTTTTCGGGCTCAATATGGTAAATTCTTATTTTACTCAATTTTGGCCAATTCGGCCAAAAGCCTAATATCCGCTCGGGGTGGATCTTCTTTATTTCCCTTATTTTGACCCATTTGCATGCTAGAACACCCCTGGGAGCGAAGAGTGTTCGTTTTGGGGGTTTTCGGGCTCAATATGGTAAATTCCTATTTTGCTCAATTTTAGCCAATTAGGCCAGGTCGCGAAGAGCCTAATATCCGCTCGGGGAGGATCTTCATTATTTCCCGTGTATTGACCCATTTGCATGCCAGAACACCCCTCGGAACGAAGAGGGCTGGTTTTGGGTGTTTTGGGGCTCAATTTGGTAAATTCCTATTTTGCTCAATTTTGGCCAATCCGGCCAGGTCGCTAAGAGCCTAATATCCGCTCGGGGAGGATCTTCATTATTTCCCGTGTATTGACCCATTTGCATGCCAAAACACCCCTCGGAACGAAGAGGGCTGGTTTGGGGGGTTTACGGGCTCAAATTCCTTTTTTGCTCGGCCAGGTCGCGAAAGAGTCTAATATCCGGTCGGGGCGGGTTAGGGGTGGGGTTAGGGGTGGGGTTTGGGGTTGGGGTTAGGGTTAGGGTTAGGGTTAGGGTAAGGGTTAGGGTTAGGGTTAGGGTTAATATCCGCTCGGGGTGGATCTTCGTTATTTCCCTTATTTTGACCCATTTGCATGCTAGAACACCCCTGGGAGCGAAGAGGATTCGTTTTGGGGGTTTTCGGGCTCAATATGGTAAATTCTTATTTTACTCAATTTTGGCCAATTCGGCCAAAAGCCTAATATCCACTCGGGGTGGATCTTCTTTATTTCCCTTATTTTGACCCATTTGCATGCTAGAACACCCCTGGGAGCGAAGAGGGTTCGTTTTGGGGGTTTTCGGGCTCAATATGGTAAATTCCTATTTTGCTCAATTTTAGCCAATTAGGCCAGGTCGCGAAGAGCCTAATATCCGCTCGGGGAGGATCTTCATTATTTCCCGTGTATTGACCCATTTGCATGCCAGAACACCCCTCGAAACGAAGAGGGCTGGTTTTGGGTGTTTTGGGGCTCAATTTGGTAAATTCCTTTTTTGCTCAATTTTGGCCAATTCGGCCAGGTCGCTAAGAGCCAAATATCCGCTCGGGGAGGATCTTCATTATTTTCCGTATATTGACTCATTTGCATGCCAGAACACCCCTCGGAACGAAGAGGGCTGGTTTGGGGGGTTTTATGGCTCATTTTAGTAAATTCCTATTTTGCTCGGCCAGGTCGCGAAAGAGTCTAATATCCGGTCGGGGTGGGTTAGGGGTGAGGTTAGGGGTGTGGTTTGGGGTTGGGGTTGGGGTTTGGGGTTGGGGTTGGGGTTAGGGTTAGGGTTAGGGTTAGGGTAAGGGTTAGGGTTAGGGTTAGGGTTAATATCCGCTCGGGGTGGATCTTCGTTATTTCCCTTATATTGACCCATTTGCATGCCAGAACACCCCTTGGAGCGAAGAAGGCTGGTTTGGGGGGTTTTATGGCTCATTTTGGTAAATTCCTATTTTGCTCGGCCAGGTCGCGAAAGAGTCTAATATCCGGTTGGGGTGGGTTAGGGGTGGGGTTAGGGGTGGGGTTGGGGTTAGGTTTAAGGTTAATATCCGCTCGGGGTGAATCTTCGTTATTTCCCTTATTTTGACCCATTTGCATGCTAGAACACCCCTTCGGAGCGACGAGGGTTCGTTTTGGGGGTTTTCGGGCTCAATATGGTAAATTCTTATTTTACTCAATTTTGGCCAATTCGGCCAAAAGCCCAATATCCGCTCGGGGTGGATCTTCTTTTTTTCCCGTATATTGACCCATTTGGATGCTAGAACACCCTTCAGAGCGAAGAAAGCTGGTTTGGGGGGTTTTATGGCTCATTTTGGTAAATTCCTATTTTGCTCGGCCAGGTCGCGAAAGAGTCTAATATCCGGTCGGGGTGGGTTAGGGGAGGGGTTAGGGGTGGGGTTTGGGGTTTGGGGTTGGAGTTTGGGGTTGGGGTTGGGGTTAGGGTTAGGGTTAGGGTAAGGGTTAGGGTTAGGGTTAGGGTTAATATCCGCTCGGGGTGGATCTTCGTTATTTCCCTTATTTTGACCCATTTGCATGCTAGAACACCCCTGGGAGCGAAGAGGGTTCGTTTTGGGGGTTTTCGGGCTCAATATGGTAAATACTTATTTTACTCAATTTTGGCCAATTCGGCCAAAAGCCTAATATCCGCTCGGGGTGGATCTTCTTTATTTCCCTTATTTTGACCCATTTGCATGCTAGAACACCCCTGGAAGCGAAGAGGGTTCGTTTTGGGGGTTTTCGGGCTCAATATGGTAAATTCCTATTTTGCTCAATTTTAGCCAATTAGGCCAGGTCGCGAAGAGCCTAATATCCGCTCGGGAAGGATCTTCATTATTTCCCGTGTATTGACCCATTTGCATGCCAGAACACCCCTCGGAACGAAGAGGGCTGGTTTTGGGGGTTTTCGGGCTCAATTTGGTAAATTCCTTTTTTGCTCAATTTTGGCCAATTCGGCCAGGTTGCTAAGAGCCTAATATCCGGTCGGGGTGGGTTAGGGGTGGGGTTAGGGGTGGGGTTTGGGGTTGGGGTTTGGGGTTGGGGTTGGGGTTAGGGTTAAGGGTAAGGGTTAGGGTTAGGGTTAGGGTTAATATCCGCTCGGGGTGGATCTTCGTTATTTCCCTTATTTTGACCCATTTGCATGCTAGAACACCCCTGGGAGCGAAGAGGATTCGTTTTTGGGGTTTTCGGGCTCAATATGGTAAATTCTTATTTTACTCAATTTTGGCCAATTCGGCCAAAAGCCTAATATCCGCTCGGGGTGGATCTTCTTTATTTCCCTTATTTTGACCCATTTGCATGCTAGAACACCCCTGGGAGCGAAGAGGGTTCGTTTTGGGGGTTTTCGGGCTCAATATGGTAAATTCCTATTTTGCTCAATTTTAGCCAATTAGGCCAGGTCGCGAAGAGCCTAATATCCGCTCGGGGAGGATCTTCATTATTTCCCGTGTATTGACCCATTTGCATGCCAGAACACCCCTCGGAACGAAGAGGGCTGGTTTGGGGGGTTTACGGGCTCAATTTGGTAAATTCCTTTTTTGCTCGGCCAGGTCGCGAAAGAGTCTAATATCCGGTCGGGGTGGGTTAGGGGTGGGGTTAGGGGTGGGGTTTGGGGTTGGGGTTTGGGGTTGGGGTTGGGGTTAGGGTTAGGGTTAGGGTAAGGGTTAGGGTTAGGGTTAGGGTTAATATCCGCTCGGGGTGGATCTTCGTTATTTCCCTTATTTTGACCCATTTGCATGCTAGAACACCCCTGGGAGCGAAGAGGGTTCGTTTTGGGGGTTTTCGGGCTCAATATGGTAAATACTTATTTTACTCAATTTTGGCCAATTCGGCCAAAAGCCTAATATCCGCTCGGGGTGGATCTTCTTTATTTCCCTTATTTTGACCCATTTGCATGCTAGAACACCCCTGGAAGCGAAGAGGTTCGTTTTGGGGGTTTTCGGGCTCAATATGGTAAATTCCTATTTTGCTCAATTTTAGCCAATTAGGCCAGGTCGCGAAGAGCCTAATATCCGCTCGGGAAGGATCTTCATTATTTCCCGTGTATTGACCCATTTGCATGCCAGAACACCCCTCGGAACGAAGAGGGCTGGTTTTGGGGGTTTTCGGGCTCAATTTGGTAAATTCCTTTTTTGCTCAATTTTGGCCAATTCGGCCAGGTTGCTAAGAGCCTAATATCCGGTCGGGGTGGGTTAGGGGTGGGGTTAGGGGTGGGGTTTGGGGTTGGGGTTTGGGGTTGGGGTTGGGGTTAGGGTTAAGGGTAAGGGTTAGGGTTAGGGTTAGGGTTAATATCCGCTCGGGGTGGATCTTCGTTATTTCCCTTATTTTGACCCATTTGCATGCTAGAACACCCCTGGGAGCGAAGAGGATTCGTTTTTGGGGTTTTCGGGCTCAATATGGTAAATTCTTATTTTACTCAATTTTGGCCAATTCGGCCAAAAGCCTAATATCCGCTCGGGGTGGATCTTCTTTATTTCCCTTATTTTGACCCATTTGCATGCTAGAACACCCCTGGGAGCGAAGAGGGTTCGTTTTGGGGGTTTTCGGGCTCAATATGGTAAATTCCTATTTTGCTCAATTTTAGCCAATTAGGCCAGGTCGCGAAGAGCCTAATATCCGCTCGGGGAGGATCTTCATTATTTCCCGTGTATTGACCCATTTGCATGCCAGAACACCCCTCGGAACGAAGAGGGCTGGTTTGGGGGGTTTACGGGCTCAATTTGGTAAATTCCTTTTTTGCTCGGCCAGGTCGCGAAAGAGTCTAATATCCGGTCGGGGTGGGTTAGGGGTGGGGTTAGGGGTGGGGTTTGGGGTTGGGGTTTGGGGTTGGGGTTGGGGTTAGGGTTAGGGTTAGGGTAAGGGTTAGGGTTAGGGTTAGGGTTAATATCCGCTCGGGGTGGATCTTCGTTATTTCCCTTATATTGACCCATTTGTATATCTAGAACACCCTTGGGAGCGAAGAGGGTTCGTTTTGGGGGTTTTCGGGCTCAATATGGTAAATTCTTATTTTACTCAATTTTGGCCAATTCGGCCAGGTCGTGAAAAGCCTAATATCCGCTCGGGGAGGATCTTCTTTATTTCCCGTATATTGACCCATTTGGATGCTAGAACACCACTCGGAGCGAAGAGGGCTGGTTTGGGGGTTTTTGGGCTCAATTTGGTAAGTTCCTTTTTTGCTAAATTTTGGCCAATTAGGCCAGGTCGCGAAGAGCCTAATATCCGCTCGGGGAGGATCTTCTTTATTTCCCGTATATTGACCCATTTGGATGCTAGAACACCCCTTGGAGCGAAGAGGGCTGGTTTTGGTGGTTTTTGGGCTCAATTTGGTAAATTCCTTTCTTTGCTCAATTTCGGCCAATTCGGACAGGTCGCTAAGAGCCTAATATCCGCTCGGGGAGGATCTTCATTATTTCCCGTGTATTGACCCATTTGCATGCCAGAACACCCCTCGGAACGAAGAGGGATGGTTTGAGGGGTTTTCGGGCTCAATTTGGTAAATTCCTTTTTTGCTCGGCCAGGTCGCGAAAGAGTCTAATATCCGGTCGGGGCGGGTTAGGGGTGGGGTTAGGGGTGGGGTTGGGGTTAGGGTTAGGGTTAATATCCGCTCGGGGTGGATCTTCGTTATTTCCCTTATATTGACCCATTTGGATGCTAGAACACCCTTCGGAGCGAAGAGGGCTGGTTTGGGGGGTTTTATGGCTCATTTTGGTAAATTCCTATTTTGCTCGGCCAGGTCGCGAAAGAGTCTAATATCCGGTCGGGGTGGGTTAGGGGTGAGTTTAGGGGTGTGGTTTGGGGTTAGGGTTGGGGTTTGGGGTTTGGGTTGGGGTTAGGGTTAGGGTTAGGGTTAGGGTAAGGGTTAGGGTTAGGGTTAGGGTTAATATCCGCTCGGGGTGGATCTTCTTTATTTCCCGTATATTCACCCATTTGGATGCTAGAACACCCCTCGGAACGAAGAGGGCTGGTTTGGGGGGTTTACGGGCTCAAATTCCTTTTTTGCTCGGCCAGGTCGCGAAAGAGTCTAATATCCGGTCGGGGCGGGTTAGGGGTGGGGTTAGGGGTGGGGTTTGGGGTTGGAGTTTGGGGTTGGGGTTGGGGTTAGGGTTAGGGTTAGGGTAAGGGTTAGGGTTAGGGTTAGGGTTAATATCCGCTCGGGGTGGATCTTCGTTATTTCCCTTATTTTGACCCATTTGCATGCTAGAACACCCCTGGGAGCGAAGAGGATTCGTTTTGGGGGTTTTCGGGCTCAATATGGTAAATTCTTATTTTACTCAATTTTGGCCAATTCGGCCAAAAGCCTAATATCCGCTCGGGGTGGATCTTCTTTATTTCCCTTATTTTGACCCATTTGCATGCTAGAACACCCCTGGGAGCGAAGAGTGTTCGTTTTGGGGGTTTTCGGGCTCAATATGGTAAATTCCTATTTTGCTCAATTTTAGCCAATTAGGCCAGGTCGCGAAGAGCCTAATATCCGCTCGGGGAGGATCTTCATTATTTCCCGTGTATTGACCCATTTGCATGCCAGAACACCCCTCGGAACGAAG
This sequence comes from Lytechinus pictus, assembly GCF_037042905.1. Classification (NCBI taxonomy): domain Eukaryota; kingdom Metazoa; phylum Echinodermata; class Echinoidea; order Temnopleuroida; family Toxopneustidae; genus Lytechinus; species Lytechinus pictus. Next base: position 372,590 of record NW_026974153.1, read on the forward strand.
AGGGCTGGTTTTGGGTGTTTTGGGGCTCAATTTGGTAAATTCCTATTTTGCTCAATTTTGGCCAATCCGGCCAGGTCGCTAAGAGCCTAATATCCGCTCGGGGAGGATCTTCATTATTTCCCGTGTATTGACCCATTTGCATGCCAAAACACCCCTCGGAACGAAGAGGGCTGGTTTGGGGGGTTTACGGGCTCAAATTCCTTTTTTGCTCGGCCAGGTCGCGAAAGAGTCTAATATCCGGTCGGGGCGGGTTAGGGGTGGGGTTGGGGGTGGGGTTTGGGGTTGGGGTTAGGGTTAGGGTTAGGGTTAGGGTAAGGGTTAGGGTTAGGGTTAGGGTTAATATCCGCTCGGGGTGGATCTTCGTTATTTCCCTTATTTTGACCCATTTGCATGCTAGAACACCCCTGGGAGCGAAGAGGATTCGTTTTGGGGGTTTTCGGGCTCAATATGGTAAATTCTTATTTTACTCAATTTTGGCCAATTCGGCCAAAAGCCTAATATCCGCTCGGGGTGGATCTTCTTTATTTCCCTTATTTTGACCCATTTGCATGCTAGAACACCCCTGGGAGCGAAGAGGGTTCGTTTTGGGGGTTTTCGGGCTCAATATGGTAAATTCCTATTTTGCTCAATTTTAGCCAATTAGGCCAGGTCGCGAAGAGCCTAATATCCGCTCGGGGAGGATCTTCATTATTTCCCGTGTATTGACCCATTTGCATGCCAGAACACCCCTCGGAACGAAGAGGGCTGGTTTTGGGTGTTTTGGGGCTCAATTTGGTAAATTCCTTTTTTGCTCAATTTTGGCCAATTCGGCCAGGTCGCTAAGAGCCTAATATCCGCTCGGGGAGGATCTTCATTATTTTCCGTATATTGACTCATTTGCATGCCAGAACACCCCTCGGAACGAAGAGGGCTGGTTTGGGGGGTTTTATGGCTCATTTTAGTAAATTCCTATTTTGCTCGGCCAGGTCGCGAAAGAGTCTAATATCCGGTCGGGGTGGGTTAGGGGAGGGGTTAGGGGTGGGGTTTGGGGTTTGGGGTTGGAGTTTGGGGGTGGGGTTGGGGTTAGGGTTAGGGTTAGGGTAAGGGTTAGGGTTAGGGTTAGGGTTAATATCCGCTCGGGGTGGATCTTCGTTATTTCCCTTATTTTGACCCATTTGCATGCTAGAACACCCCTGGGAGCGAAGAGGGTTCGTTTTGGGGGTTTTCGGGCTCAATATGGTAAATACTTATTTTACTCAATTTTGGCCAATTATTTCCCTTATTTTGACCCATTTGCATGCTAGAACACCCCTGGAAGCGAAGAGGGTTCGTTTTGGGGGTTTTCGGGCTCAATATGGTAAATTCCTATTTTGCTCAATTTTAGCCAATTAGGCCAGGTCGCGAAGAGCCTAATATCCGCTCGGGAAGGATCTTCATTATTTCCCGTGTATTGACCCATTTGCATGCCAGAACACCCCTCGGAACGAAGAGGGCTGGTTTTGGGGGTTTTCGGGCTCAATTTGGTAAATTCCTTTTTTGCTCAATTTTGGCCAATTCGGCCAGGTTGCTAAGAGCCTAATATCCGCTCGGGGAGGATCTTCATTATTTCCCGTGTATTGACCCATTTGCATGCCAGAACACCCCTCGGAACGAAGAGGGCTGGTTTGGGGGGTTTACGGGCTCAATTTGGTAAATTCCTTTTTTGCTCGGCCAGGTTGCGAAAGAGTCTAATATCCGGTCGGGGTGGGTTAGGGGTGGGGTTAGGGGTGGGGTTTGGGGTTGGGGTTTGGGGTTGGGGTTGGGGTTAGGGTTAAGGGTAAGGGTTAGGGTTAGGGTTAGGGTTAATATCCGCTCGGGGTGGATCTTCGTTATTTCCCTTATTTTGACCCATTTGCATGCTAGAACACCCCTGGGAGCGAAGAGGATTCGTTTTTGGGGTTTTCGGGCTCAATATGGTAAATTCTTATTTTACTCAATTTTGGCCAATTCGGCCAAAAGCCTAATATCCGCTCGGGGTGGATCTTCTTTATTTCCCTTATTTTGACCCATTTGCATGCTAGAACACCCCTGGGAGCGAAGAGGGTTCGTTTTGGGGGTTTTCGGGCTCAATATGGTAAATTCCTATTTTGCTCAATTTTAGCCAATTAGGCCAGGTCGCGAAGAGCCTAATATCCGCTCGGGGAGGATCTTCATTATTTCCCGTGTATTGACCCATTTGCATGCCAGAACACCCCTCGGAACGAAGAGGGCTGGTTTGGGGGGTTTACGGGCTCAATTTGGTAAATTCCTTTTTTGCTCGGCCAGGTCGCGAAAGAGTCTAATATCCGGTCGGGGTGGGTTAGGGGTGGGGTTAGGGGTGGGGTTTGGGGTTGGGGTTTGGGGTTGGGGTTGGGGTTAGGGTTAGGGTTAGGGTAAGGGTTAGGGTTAGGGTTAGGGTTAATATCCGCTCGGGGTGGATCTTCGTTATTTCCCTTATATTGACCCATTTGTATATCTAGAACACCCTTGGGAGCGAAGAGGGTTCGTTTTGGGGGTTTTCGGGCTCAATATGGTAAATTCTTATTTTACTCAATTTTGGCCAATTCGGCCAGGTCGTGAAAAGCCTAATATCCGCTCGGGGAGGATCTTCTTTATTTCCCGTATATTGACCCATTTGGATGCTAGAACACCACTCGGAGCGAAGAGGGCTGGTTTGGGGGTTTTTGGGCTCAATTTGGTAAGTTCCTTTTTTGCTAAATTTTGGCCAATTAGGCCAGGTCGCGAAGAGCCTAATATCCGCTCGGGGAGGATCTTCTTTATTTCCCGTATATTGACCCATTTGGATGCTAGAACACCCCTTGGAGCGAAGAGGGCTGGTTTTGGTGGTTTTTGGGCTCAATTTGGTAAATTCCTTTCTTTGCTCAATTTCGGCCAATTCGGACAGGTCGCTAAGAGCCTAATATCCGCTCGGGGAGGATCTTCATTATTTCCCGTGTATTGACCCATTTGCATGCCAGAACACCCCTCGGAACGAAGAGGGATGGTTTGAGGGGTTTTCGGGCTCAATTTGGTAAATTCCTTTTTTGCTCGGCCAGGTCGCGAAAGAGTCTAATATCCGGTCGGGGCGGGTTAGGGGTGGGGTTAGGGGTGGGGTTGGGGTTAGGGTTAGGGTTAATATCCGCTCGGGGTGGATCTTCGTTATTTCCCTTATATTGACCCATTTGGATGCTAGAACACCCTTCGGAGCGAAGAGGGCTGGTTTGGGGGGTTTTATGGCTCATTTTGGTAAATTCCTATTTTGCTCGGCCAGGTCGCGAAAGAGTCTAATATCCGGTCGGGGTGGGTTAGGGGTGAGTTTAGGGGTGTGGTTTGGGGTTAGGGTTGGGGTTTGGGGTTGGGGTTGGGGTTAGGGTTAGGGTTAGGGTAAAGGTTAGGGTTAGGGTTAGGGTTAATATCCGCTCGGGGTGGATCTTCTTTATTTCCCGTATATTCACCCATTTGGATGCTAGAACACCCCTCGGAACGAAGAGGGCTGGTTTGGGGGGTTTACGGGCTCAAATTCCTTTTTTGCTCGGCCAGGTCGCGAAAGAGTCTAATATCCGGTCGGGGCGGGTTAGGGGTGGGGTTAGGGGTGGGGTTTGGGGTTGGAGTTTGGGGTTGGGGTTGGGGTTAGGGTTAGGGTTAGGGTAAGGGTTAGGGTTAGGGTTAGGGTTAATATCCGCTCGGGGTGGATCTTCGTTATTTCCCTTATTTTGACCCATTTGCATGCTAGAACACCCCTGGGAGCGAAGAGGATTCGTTTTGGGGGTTTTCGGGCTCAATATGGTAAATTCTTATTTTACTCAATTTTGGCCAATTCGGCCAAAAGCCTAATATCCGCTCGGGGTGGATCTTCTTTATTTCCCTTATTTTGACCCATTTGCATGCTAGAACACCCCTGGGAGCGAAGAGTGTTCGTTTTGGGGGTTTTCGGGCTCAATATGGTAAATTCCTATTTTGCTCAATTTTAGCCAATTAGGCCAGGTCGCGAAGAGCCTAATATCCGCTCGGGGAGGATCTTCATTATTTCCCGTGTATTGACCCATTTGCATGCCAGAACACCCCTCGGAACGAAGAGGGCTGGTTTTGGGTGTTTTGGGGCTCAATTTGGTAAATTCCTATTTTGCTCAATTTTGGCCAATCCGGCCAGGTCGCTAAGAGCCTAATATCCGCTCGGGGAGGATCTTCATTATTTCCCGTGTATTGACCCATTTGCATGCCAAAACACCCCTCGGAACGAAGAGGGCTGGTTTGGGGGGTTTACGGGCTCAAATTCCTTTTTTGCTCGGCCAGGTCGCGAAAGAGTCTAATATCCGGTCGGGGCGGGTTAGGGGTGGGGTTAGGGGTGGGGTTTGGGGTTGGGGTTGGGGTTAGGGGTGGGGTTAGGGGTGGGGTTGGGGTTAGGGTTAGGGTTAATATCCGCTCGTTGTGGATCTTCGTTATTTCCCTTATATTGACCCATTTGCATGCTAGAACACCCCTGGGAGCGAAGAGGGTTCGTTTTGGGGGTTTTCGGGCTCAATATGGAAAATTCTTATTTTACTCAAATTTGGCCAATTCGGCCAAAAGCCTAATATCCGCTCGGGATGGATCTTCGTTATTTCCCGTATATTGACCCATTTGCATGCTAGAACACCCCTCGGAACGAAGAGGGATGGTTTGAGGGGTTTTCGGGCTCAATTTATTAAATTCCTATTTTGCTCAATTTTCGCCAATCCGGCCAGGTCGCTAAGAGCCTAATATCCGCTCGGGGAGGATCTTCATTTTTTCCCGTGTATTGACCCATTTGCATGCCAGAACACCCCTCGGAACGAAGAGGGCTGGTTTGGGAGGTTTACGGGCTCAATTTGGTAAATTCCTTTTTTGCTCGGCCAGGTCGCGAAAGAGTCTAATATCCGGTTGGGGTGGGTTAGGGGTGGGGTTAGGGGTGGGGTTGGGGTTAGGTTTAAGGTTAATATCCGCTCGGGGTGAATCTTCGTTATTTCCCTTATTTTGACCCATTTGCATGCTAGAACACCCCTTCGGAGCGACGAGGGTTCGTTTTGGGGGTTTTCGGGCTCAATATGGTAAATTCTTATTTTACTCAATTTTGGCCAATTCGGCCAAAAGCCCAATATCCGCTCGGGGTGGATCTTCTTTTTTTCCCGTATATTGACCCATTTGGATGCTAGAACACCCTTCGGAGCGAAGAAAGCTGGTTTGGGGGGTTTTATGGCTCATTTTGGTAAATTCCTATTTTGCTCAATTTTGGCCAATTCGGCCAGGTTGCTAAGAGCCTAATATCCGCTCGGGGAGGATCTTCATTATTTCCCGTGTATTGACCCATTTGCATGCCAGAACACCCCTCGGAACGAAGAGGGCTGGTTTGGGGGGTTTACGGGCTCAATTTGGTAAATTCCTTTTTTGCTCGGCCAGGTTGCGAAAGAGTCTAATATCCGGTCGGGGTGGGTTAGGGGTGGGGTTAGGGGTGGGGTTTGGGGTTGGGGTCTGGGGTTGGGGTTGGGGTTGGGGTTAGGGTTAAGGGTAAGGGTTAGGGTTAGGGTTAGGGTTAATATCCGCTCGGGGTGGATCTTCGTTATTTCCCTTATTTTGACCCATTTGCATGCTAGAACACCCCTGGGAGCGAAGAGGATTCGTTTTTGGGGTTTTCGGGCTCAATATGGTAAATTCTTATTTTACTCAATTTTGGCCAATTCGGCCAAAAGCCTAATATCCGCTCGGGGTGGATCTTCTTTATTTCCCTTATTTTGACCCATTTGCATGCTAGAACACCCCTGGGAGCGAAGAGGGTTCGTTTTGGGGGTTTTCGGGCTCAATATGGTAAATTCCTATTTTGCTCAATTTTAGCCAATTAGGCCAGGTCGCGAAGAGCCTAATATCCGCTCGGGGAGGATCTTCATTATTTCCCGTGTATTGACCCATTTGCATGCCAGAACACCCCTCGGAACGAAGAGGGCTGGTTTGGGGGGTTTACGGGCTCAATTTGGTAAATTCCTTTTTTGCTCGGCCAGGTCGCGAAAGAGTCTAATATCCGGTCGGGGTGGGTTAGGGGTGGTGTTAGGGGTGGGGTTTGGGGTTGGGGTTTGGGGTTGGGGTTGGGGTTAGGGTTAGGGTTAGGGTAAGGGTTAGGGTTAGGGTTAGGGTTAATATCCGCTCGGGGTGGATCTTCGTTATTTCCCTTATATTGACCCATTTGCATGCTAGAACACCCCTTGGAGCGAAGAAGGCTGGTTTGGGGGGTTTTATGGCTCATTTTGGTAAATTCCTATTTTGCTCGGCCAGGTCGTGAAAGAGTCTAATATCCGGTCGGGCGGGTTAGGGGTGGGGTTAGGGGTGGGGTTGGGGTTAGGGTTAGGGTTAATATCCGCTCGTTGTGGATCTTCGTTATTTCCCTTATATTGACCCATTTGCATGCTAGAACACCCCTGGGAGCGAAGAGGGTTCGTTTTGGGGGTTTTCGGGCTCAATATGGAAAATTCTTATTTTACTCAAATTTGGCCAATTCGGCCAAAAGCCTAATATCCGCTCGGGATGGATCTTCTTTATTTCCCGTATATTCACCCATTTGGATGCTAGAACACCACTCGGAGCGAAGAGGGCTGGTTTGGGGGTTTTTTGGGCTCAATTTGGTAAGTTCCTTTTTTGCTCAATTTTGGCCAATTAGGCCAGGTCGCGAAGAGCCTAATATCCGCTCGGGGAGGATCTTCTTTATTTCCCGTATATTGACCCATTTGGATGCTAGAACACCCCTTGGAGCGAAGAGGGCTGGTTTTGGTGGTTTTTGGGCTCAATTTGGTAAATTCCTTTCTTTGCTCAATTTCGGCCAATTCGGACAGGTCGCTAAGAGCCTAATATCCGCTCGGGGAGGATCTTCATTATTTCCCGTGTATTGACCCATTTGCACGCCAGAACACCCCTCGGAACGAAGAGGGATGGTTTGAGGGGTTTTCGGGCTCAATTTGGTAAATTCCTTTTTTGCTCGGCCAGGTCGCGAAAGAGTCTAATATCCGGTCGGGGCGGGTTAGGGGTGGGGTTAGGGGTGGGGTTGGGGTTAGGGTTAGGGTTAATATCCGCTCGGGATGGATCTTCGTTATTTCCCTTATATTGACCCATTTGCATGCCAGAACACCCCTCGGCACGAAGAGGGCTGGTTTTGGGTGTTTTGGGGCTCAATTTGGTAAATTCCTATTTTGCTCAATTTTGGCCAATCCGGCCAGGTCGCTAAGAGCCTAATATCCGCTCGGGGAGGATCTTCATTATTTCCCGTGTATTGACCCATTTGCATGCCAAAACACCCCTCGGAACGAAGAGGGCTGGTTTGGGGGGTTTACGGGCTCAAATTCCTTTTTTGCTCGGCCAGGTCGCGAAAGAGTCTAATATCCGGTCGGGGCGGGTTAGGGGTGGGGTTAGGGGTGGGGTTTGGGGTTGGGGTTGGGGTTAGGGTTAGGGTTAGGGTAAGGGTTAGGGTTAGGGTTAGGGTTAATATCCGCTCGGGGTGGATCTTCGTTATTTCCCTTATTTTGACCCATTTGCATGCTAGAACACCCCTGGGAGCGAAGAGGATTCGTTTTGGGGGTTTTCGGGCTCAATATGGTAAATTCTTATTTTACTCAATTTTGGCCAATTCGGCCAAAAGCCTAATATCCGCTCGGGGTGGATCTTCTTTATTTCCCGTGTATTGACCCATTTGCATGCCAGAACACCCCTCGGAACGAAGAGGGCTGGTTTTGGGTGTTTTGGGGCTCAATTTGGTAAATTCCTTTTTTGCTCAATTTTGGCCAATTCGGCCAGGTCGCTAAGAGCCTAATATCCGCTCGGGGAGGATCTTCATTATTTTCCGTATATTGACTCATTTGCATGCCAGAACACCCCTCGGAACGAAGAGGGCTGGTTTGGGGGGTTTTGGGGCTCAATTTGGTAAATTCCTTTTTTGCTCAATTTTGGCCAATTCGGCCAGGTCGCTAAGAGCCTAATATCCGCTCGGGGAGGATCTTCATTATTTTCCGTATATTGACTCATTTGCATGCCAGAACACCCCTCGGAACGAAGAGGGCTGGTTTGGGGGGTTTTATGGCTCATTTTAGTAAATTCCTATTTTGCTCGGCCAGGTCGCGAAAGAGTCTAATATCCGGTCGGGGTGGGTTAGGGGTGAGGTTAGGGGTGTGGTTTGGGGTTGGGGTTGGGGTTTGGGGTTGGGGTTGGGGTTAGGGTTAGGGTTAGGGTAAGGGTTAGGGTTAGGGTTAGGGTTAGGGTTAATATCCGCTCGGGGTGGATCTTCGTTATTTCCCTTATATTGACCCATTTGCATGCTAGAACACCCCTTGGAGCGAAGAAGGCTGGTTTGGGGGGTTTTATGGCTCATTTTGGTAAATTCCTATTTTGCTCGGCCAGGTCGTGAAAGAGTCTAATATCCGGTCGGGCGGGTTAGGGGTGGGGTTAGGGGTGGGGTTGGGGTTAGGGTTAGGGTTAATATCCGCTCGTTGTGGATCTTCGTTATTTCCCTTATATTGACCCATTTGCATGCTAGAACACCCCTGGGAGCGAAGAGGGTTCGTTTTGGGGGTTTTCGGGCTCAATATGGAAAATTCTTATTTTACTCAAATTTGGCCAATTCGGCCAAAAGCCTAATATCCGCTCGGGATGGATCTTCTTTATTTCCCGTATATTCACCCATTTGGATGCTAGAACACCCCTTGGAGCGAAGAAGGCTGGTTTGGGGGGTTTTATGGCTCATTTTGGTAAATTCCTATTTTGCTCGGCCAGGTCGCGAAAGAGCCTAATATCCGGTCGGGGTGGGTTAGGGGTAGGGTAGGGTTAGGGCTGGGGTTGGGGGTTGGGGTTAAGGTTGGGGTTAGGGTTAATATCCGCTCGGGGTGGATCTTCGTTATTTCCCGTATATTGACCCATTTGCATGCTAGAACACCCCTCGGAACGAAGAGGGATGGTTTGAGGGGTTTTCGGGCTCAATTTATTAAATTTCTATTTTGCTCAATTTTCGCCAATCCGGCCAGGTCGCTAAGAGCCTAATATCCGCTCGGGGAGGATCTTCATTATTTCCCGTGTATTGACCCATTTGCATGCCAGAACACCCCTCGGAACGAAGAGGGCTGGTTTGGGAGGTTTACGTGCTCAATTTGGTAAATTCCTTTTTTGCTCGGCCAGGTCGCGAAAGAGTCTAATATCCGGTTGGGGTGGGTTAGGGGTGGGGTTAGGGGTGGGGTTGGGGTTAGGTTTAAGGTTAATATCCGCTCGGGGTGAATCTTCGTTATTTCCCTTATTTTGACCCATTTGCATGCTAGCCCAATATTCGGAGCGACGAGGGTTCGTTTTGGGGGTTTTCGGGCTCAATATGGTAAATTCTTATTTTACTCAATTTTGGCCAATTCGGCCAAAAGCCCAATATCCGCTCGGGGTGGATCTTCTTTTTTTCCCGTATATTGACCCATTTGGATGCTAGAACACCCTTCGGAGCGAAGAAAGCTGGTTTGGGGGGTTTTATGGCTCATTTTGGTAAATTCCTATTTTGCTCGGCCAGGTCGCGAAAGAGTCTAATATCCGGTCGGGGTGGGTTAGGGGAGGGGTTAGGGGTGGGGTTTGGGGTTGGGGTTTGGGGTTGGGGTTGGGGTTAGGGTTAGGGTTAGGGTAAGGGTTAGGGTTAGGGTTAGGGTTAATATCCGCTCGGGGTGGATCTTCGTTATTTCCCTTATATTGACCCATTTGTATATCTAGAACACCCTTGGGAGCGAAGAGGGTTCGTTTTGGGGGTTTTCGGGCTCAATATGGTAAATTCTTATTTTACTCAATTTTGGCCAATTCGGCCAGGTCGTGAAAAGCCTAATATCCGCTCGGGGAGGATCTTCTTTATTTCCCGTATATTGACCCATTTGGATGCTAGAACACCACTCGGAGCGAAGAGGGCTGGTTTGGGGGTTTTTGGGCTCAATTTGGTAAGTTCCTTTTTTGCTAAATTTTGGCCAATTAGGCCAGGTCGCGAAGAGCCTAATATCCGCTCGGGGAGGATCTTCTTTATTTCCCGTATATTGACCCATTTGGATGCTAGAACACCCCTTGGAGCGAAGAGGGCTGGTTTTGGTGGTTTTTGGGCTCAATTTGGTAAATTCCTTTCTTTGCTCAATTTCGGCCAATTCGGACAGGTCGCTAAGAGCCTAATATCCGCTCGGGGAGGATCTTCATTATTTCCCGTGTATTGACCCATTTGCATGCCAGAACACCCCTCGGAACGAAGAGGGAGGGATGGTTTGAGGGGTTTTCGGGCTCAATTTGGTAAATTCCTTTTTTGCTCGGCCAGGTCGCGAAAGAGTCTAATATCCGGTCGGGGCGGGTTAGGGGTGGGGTTAGGGGTGGGGTTGGGGTTAGGGTTAGGGTTAATATCCGCTCGGGGTGGATCTTCGTTATTTCCCTTATATTGACCCATTTGGATGCTAGAACACCCTTCGGAGCGAAGAGGGCTGGTTTGGGGGGTTTTATGGCTCATTTTGGTAAATTCCTATTTTGCTCGGCCAGGTCGCGAAAGAGTCTAATATCCGGTCGGGGTGGGTTAGGGGTGAGTTTAGGGGTGTGGTTTGGGGTTAGGGTTGGGGTTTGGGGTTGGGGTTGGGGTTAGGGTTAGGGTTAGGGTAAGGGTTAGGGTTAGGGTTAGGGTTAATATCCGCTCGGGGTGGATCTTCTTTATTTCCCGTATATTCACCCATTTGGATGCTAGAACACCCCTCGGAACGAAGAGGGCTGGTTTGGGGGGTTTTATGGCTCAATTTGGTAAATTCCTATTTTGCTCAATTTTAGCCAATTAGGCCAGGTCGCGAAGAGCCTAATATCCGCTCGGGGAGGATCTTCTTTATTTCCCGTATATTGACCCATTTGGATGCTAGAACACCCCTTGGAGCGAAGAGGGCTGGTTTTGGGGGTTTTGGGGCTCAATTTGGTAAATTCCTATTTTGCTCAATTTTGGCCAATCCGGCCAGGTCGCTAAGAGCCTAATATCCGCTCGGGGAGGATCTTCATTATTTCCCGTGTATTACCCATTTGCATGCCAAAACACCCCTCGGAACGAAGAGGGCTGGTTTGGGGGGTTTACGGGCTCAAATTCCTTTTTTGCTCGGCCAGGTCGCGAAAGAGTCTAATATCCGGTCGGGGCGGGTTAGGGGTGGGGTTAGGGGTGGGGTTTGGGGTTGGAGTTTGGGGTTGGGGTTGGGGTTAGGGTTAGGGTTAGGGTAAGGGTTAGGGTTAGGGTTAGGTTTAATATCCGCTCGGGGTGGATCTTCGTTATTTCCCTTATTTTGACCCATTTGCATGCTAGAACACCCCTGGGAGCGAAGAGGATTCGTTTTGGGGGTTTTCGGGCTCAATATGGTAAATTCGTATTTTACTCAATTTTGGCCAATTCGGCCAAAAGCCTAATATCCGCTCGGGGTGGATCTTCTTTATTTCCCTTATTTTGACCCATTTGCATGCTAGAACACCCCTGGGAGCGAAGAGTGTTCGTTTTGGGGGTTTTCGGGCTCAATATGGTAAATTCCTATTTTGCTCAATTTTAGCCAATTAGGCCAGGTCGCGAAGAGCCTAATATCCACTCGGGGAGGATCTTCATTATTTCCCGTGTATTGACCCATTTGCATGCCAGAACACCCCTCGGAACGAAGAGGGCTGGTTTTGGGTGTTTTGGGGCTCAATTTGGTAAATTCCTATTTTGCTCAATTTTGGCCAATCCGGCCAGGTCGCTAAGAGCCTAATATCCGCTCGGGGAGGATCTTCATTATTTCCCGTGTATTGACCCATTTGCATGCCAAAACACCCCTCGGAACGAAGAGGGCTGGTTTGGGGGGTTTACGGGCTCAAATTTCTTTTTTGCTCGGCCAGGTCGCGAAAGAGTCTAATATCCGGTCGGGGCGGGTTAGGGGTGGGGTTAGGGGTGGGGTTTGGGGTTGGGGTTGGGGTTAGGGTTAGGGTTAGGGTAAGGGTTAGGGTTAGGGTTAGGGTTAATATCCGCTCGGGGTGGATCTTCGTTATTTCCCTTATTTTGACCCATTTGCATGCTAGAACACCCCTGGGAGCGAAGAGTGTTCGTTTTGGGGGTTTTCGGGCTCAATATGGTAAATTCCTATTTTGCTCAATTTTAGCCAATTAGGCCAGGTCGCGAAGAGCCTAATATCCACTCGGGGAGGATCTTCATTATTTCCCGTGTATTGACCCATTTGCATGCCAGAACACCCCTCGGAACGAAGAGGGCTGGTTTTGGGTGTTTTGGGGCTCAATTTGGTAAATTCCTATTTTGCTCAATTTTGGCCAATCCGGCCAGGTCGCTAAGAGCCTAATATCCGCTCGGGTAGGATCTTCATTATTTCCCGTGTATTGACCCATTTGCATGCCAAAACACCCCTCGGAACGAAGAGGGCTGGTTTGGGGGGTTTACGGGCTCAAATTTCTTTTTTGCTCGGCCAGGTCGCGAAAGAGTCTAATATCCGGTCGGGGCGGGTTAGGGGTGGGGTTAGGGGTGGGGTTTGGGGTTGGGGTTGGGGTTAGGGTTAGGGTTAGGGTAAGGGTTAGGGTTAGGGTTAGGGTTAATATCCGCTCGGGGTGGATCTTCGTTATTTCCCTTATTTTGACCCATTTGCATGCTAGAACACCCCTGGGAGCGAAGAGGATTCGTTTTGGGGGTTTTCGGGCTCAATATGGTAAATTCTTATTTTACTCAATTTTGGCCAATTCGGCCAAAAGCCTAATATCCGCTCGGGGTGGATCTTCTTTATTTCCCGTGTATTGACCCATTTGCATGCCAGAACACCCCTCGGAACGAAGAGGGCTGGTTTTGGGTGTTTTGGGGCTCAATTTGGTAAATTCCTTTTTTGCTCAATTTTGGCCAATTCGGCCAGGTCGCTAAGAGCCAAATATCCGCTCGGGGAGGATCTTCATTATTTTCCGTATATTGACTCATTTGCATGCCAGAACACCCCTCGGAACGAAGAGGGCTGGTTTGGGGGGTTTTATGGCTCATTTTAGTAAATTCCTATTTTGCTCGGCCAGGTCGCGAAAGAGTCTAATATCCGGTCGGGGTGGGTTAGGGGTGAGGTTAGGGGTGTGGTTTGGGGTTGGGGTTGGGGTTTGGGGTTGGGGTTGGGGTTAGGGTTAGGGTTAGGGTAAGGGTTAGGGTTAGGGTTAGGGTTAATATCCGCTCGGGGTGGATCTTCGTTATTTCCCTTATATTGACCCATTTGCATGCTAGAACACCCCTTGGAGCGAAGAAGGCTGGTTTGGGGGGTTTTATGGCTCATTTTGGTAAATTCCTATTTTGCTCGGCCAGGTCGTGAAAGAGTCTAATATCCGGTCGGGCGGGTTAGGGGTGGGGTTAGGGGTGGGGTTGGGGTTAGGGTTAGGGTTAATATCCGCTCGTTGTGGATCTTCGTTATTTCCCTTATATTGACCCATTTGCATGCTAGAACACCCCTGGGAGCGAAGAGGGTTCGTTTTGGGGGTTTTCGGGCTCAATATGGAAAATTCTTATTTTACTCAAATTTGGCCAATTCGGCCAAAAGCCTAATATCCGCTCGGGATGGATCTTCTTTATTTCCCGTATATTCACCCATTTGGATGCTAGAACACCCCTTGGAGCGAAGAAGGCTGGTTTGGGGGGTTTTATGGCTCATTTTGGTAAATTCCTATTTTGCTCGGCCAGGTCGCGAAAGAGCCTAATATCCGGTCGGGGTGGGTTAGGGGTAGGGTAGGGTTAGGGCTGGGGTTGGGGTTTTGGGTTGGGGTTGGGGTTAGGGTTAATATCCGCTCGGGGTGGATCTTCGTTATTTCCCGTATATTGACCCATTTGCATGCTAGAACACCCCTCGGAACGAAGAGGGATGGTTTGAGGGGTTTTCGGGCTCAATTTATTAAATTCCTATTTTGCTCAATTTTCGCCAATCCGGCCAGGTCGCTAAGAGCCTAATATCCGCTCGGGGAGGATCTTCATTTTTTCCCGTGTATTGACCCATTTGCATGCCAGAACACCCCTCGGAACGAAGAGGGCTGGTTTGGGAGGTTTACGGGCTCAATTTGGTAAATTCCTTTTTTGCTCGGCCAGGTCGCGAAAGAGTCTAATATCCGGTTGGGGTGGGTTAGGGGTGGGGTTAGGGGTGGGGTTGGGGTTAGGTTTAAGGTTAATATCCGCTCGGGGTGAATCTTCGTTATTTCCCTTATTTTGACCCATTTGCATGCTAGCCCAATATTCGGAGCGACGAGGGTTCGTTTTGGGGGTTTTCGGGCTCAATATGGTAAATTCTTATTTTACTCAATTTTGGCCAATTCGGCCAAAAGCCCAATATCCGCTCGGGGTGGATCTTCTTTTTTTCCCGTATATTGACCCATTTGGATGCTAGAACACCCTTCGGAGCGAAGAAGGCTGGTTTGGGGGGTTTTATGGCTCATTTTGGTAAATTCCTATTTTGCTCGGCCAGGTCGCGAAAGAGCCTAATATCCGGTCGGGGTGGGTTAGGGGTAGGGTAGGGTTAGGGCTGGGGTTGGGGTTTGGGGTTGGGGTTGGGGTTAGGGTTAATATCCGCTCGGGGTGGATCTTCGTTATTTCCCGTATATTGACCCATTTGCATGCTAGCCCAATATTCGGAGCGACGAGGGTTCGTTTTGGGGGTTTTCGGGCTCAATATGGTAAATTCTTATTTTACTCAATTTTGGCCAATTCGGCCAAAAGCCCAATATCCGCTCGGGGTGGATCTTCTTTTTTTCCCGTATATTGACCCATTTGGATGCTAGAACACCCTTCGGAGCGAAGAAAGCTGGTTTGGGGGGTTTTATGGCTCATTTTGGTAAATTCCTATTTTGCTCGGCCAGGTCGCGAAAGAGTCTAATATCCGGTCGGGGTGGGTTAGGGGAGGGGTTAGGGGTGGGGTTTGGGGTTTGGGGTTGGAGTTTGGGGTTGGGGTTGGGGTTAGGGTTAGGGTTAGGGTAAGGGTTAGGGTTAGGGTTAGGGTTAATATCCGCTCGGGGTGGATCTTCGTTATTTCCCTTATTTTGACCCATTTGCATGCTAGAACACCCCTGGGAGCGAAGAGGGTTCGTTTTGGGGGTTTTCGGGCTCAATATGGTAAATACTTATTTTACTCAATTTTGGCCAATTCGGCCAAAAGCCTAATATCCGCTCGGGGTGGATCTTCTTTATTTCCCTTATTTTGACCCATTTGCATGCTAGAACACCCCTGGAAGCGAAGAGGGTTCGTTTTGGGGGTTTTCGGGCTCAATATGGTAAATTCCTATTTTGCTCAATTTTAGCCAATTAGGCCAGGTCGCGAAGAGCCTAATATCCGCTCGGGAAGGATCTTCATTATTTCCCGTGTATTGACCCATTTGCATGCCAGAACACCCCTCGGAACGAAGAGGGCTGGTTTTGGGGGTTTTCGGGCTCAATTTGGTAAATTCCTTTTTTGCTCAATTTTGGCCAATTCGGCCAGGTTGCTAAGAGCCTAATATCCGCTCGGGGAGGATCTTCATTATTTCCCGTGTATTGACCCATTTGCATGCCAGAACACCCCTCGGAACGAAGAGGGCTGGTTTGGGGGGTTTACGGGCTCAATTTGGTAAATTCCTTTTTTGCTCGGCCAGGTTGCGAAAGAGTCTAATATCCGGTCGGGGTGGGTTAGGGGTGGGGTTAGGGGTGGGGTTTGGGGTTGGGGTTTGGGGTTGGGGTTGGGGTTAGGGTTAAGGGTAAGGGTTAGGGTTAGGGTTAGGGTTAATATCCGCTCGGGGTGGATCTTCGTTATTTCCCTTATTTTGACCCATTTGCATGCTAGAACACCCCTGGGAGCGAAGAGGATTCGTTTTTGGGGTTTTCGGGCTCAATATGGTAAATTCTTATTTTACTCAATTTTGGCCAATTCGGCCAAAAGCCTAATATCCGCTCGGGGTGGATCTTCTTTATTTCCCTTATTTTGACCCATTTGCATGCTAGAACACCCCTGGGAGCGAAGAGGGTTCGTTTTGGGGGTTTTCGGGCTCAATATGGTAAATTCCTATTTTGCTCAATTTTAGCCAATTAGGCCAGGTCGCGAAGAGCCTAATATCCGCTCGGGGAGGATCTTCATTATTTCCCGTGTATTGACCCATTTGCATGCCAGAACACCCCTCGGAACGAAGAGGGCTGGTTTGGGGGGGTTTACGGGCTCAATTTGGTAAATTCCTTTTTTGCTCGGCCAGGTCGCGAAAGAGTCTAATATCCGGTCGGGGTGGGTTAGGGGTGGGGTTAGGGGTGGGGTTTGGGGTTGGGGTTTGGGGTTGGGGTTGGGGTTAGGGTTAGGGTTAGGGTTAGGGTAAGGGTTAGGGTTAGGGTTAGGGTTAATATCCGCTCGGGGTGGATCTTCGTTATTTCCCTTATATTGACCCATTTGTATATCTAGAACACCCTTGGGAGCGAAGAGGGTTCGTTTTGGGGGTTTTCGGGCTCAATATGGTAAATTCTTATTTTACTCAATTTTGGCCAATTCGGCCAGGTCGTGAAAAGCCTAATATCCGCTCGGGGAGGATCTTCTTTATTTCCCGTATATTGACCCATTTGGATGCTAGAACACCACTCGGAGCGAAGAGGGCTGGTTTGGGGGTTTTTGGGCTCAATTTGGTAAGTTCCTTTTTTGCTAAATTTTGGCCAATTAGGCCAGGTCGCGAAGAGCCTAATATCCGCTCGGGGAGGATCTTCTTTATTTCCCGTATATTGACCCATTTGGATGCTAGAACACCCCTTGGAGCGAAGAGGGCTGGTTTTGGTGGTTTTTGGGCTCAATTTGGTAAATTCCTTTCTTTGCTCAATTTCGGCCAATTCGGACAGGTCGCTAAGAGCCTAATATCCGCTCGGGGAGGATCTTCATTATTTCCCGTGTATTGACCCATTTGCATGCCAGAACACCCCTCGGAACGAAGAGGGAGGGATGGTTTGAGGGGTTTTCGGGCTCAATTTGGTAAATTCCTTTTTTGCTCGGCCAGGTCGCGAAAGAGTCTAATATCCGGTCGGGGCGGGTTAGGGGTGGGGTTAGGGATGGGGTTGGGGTTAGGGTTAGGGTTAATATCCGCTCGGGGTGGATCTTCGTTATTTCCCTTATATTGACCCATTTGGATGCTAGAACACCCTTCGGAGCGAAGAGGGCTGGTTTGGGGGGTTTTATGGCTCATTTTGGTAAATTCCTATTTTGCTCGGCCAGGTCGCGAAAGAGTCTAATATCCGGTCGGGGTGGGTTAGGGGTGAGTTTAGGGGTGTGGTTTGGGGTTAGGGTTGGGGTTTGGGGTTGGGGTTGGGGTTAGGGTTAGGGTTAGGGTAAGGGTTAGGGTTAGGGTTAGGGTTAATATCCGCTCGGGGTGGATCTTCTTTATTTCCCGTATATTCACCCATTTGGATGCTAGAACACCCCTCGGAACGAAGAGGGCTGGTTTGGGGGGTTTTATGGCTCAATTTGGTAAATTCCTATTTTGCTCAATTTTAGCCAATTAGGCCAGGTCGCGAAGAGCCTAATATCCGCTCGGGGAGGATCTTCTTTATTTCCCGTATATTGACCCATTTGGATGCTAGAACACCCCTTGGAGCGAAGAGGGCTGGTTTTGGGGGTTTTGGGGCTCAATTTGGTAAATTCCTATTTTGCTCAATTTTGGCCAATCCGGCCAGGTCGCTAAGAGCCTAATATCCGCTCGGGGAGGATCTTCATTATTTCCCGTGTATTACCCATTTGCATGCCAAAACACCCCTCGGAACGAAGAGGGCTGGTTTGGGGGGTTTACGGGCTCAATTTGGTAAATTCCTTTCTTGCTCGGCCAGGTCGCGAAAGAGTCTAATATCCGGTCGGGGCGGGTTAGGGGTGGGGTTAGGGGTGGGGTTTGGGGTTGGGGTTGGGGTTAGGGTTAGGGTTAGGGTAAGGGTTAGGGTTAGGGTTAGGGTTAATATCCGCTCGGGGTGGATCTTCGTTATTTCCCTTATTTTGACCCATTTGCATGCTAGAACACCCCTGGGAGCGAAGAGGATTCGTTTTGGGGGTTTTCGGGCTCAATATGGTAAATTCTTATTTTACTCAATTTTGGCCAATTCGGCCAAAAGCCTAATATCCACTCGGGGTGGATCTTCTTTATTTCCCTTATTTTGACCCATTTGCATGCTAGAACACCCCTGGGAGCGAAGAGGGTTCGTTTTGGGGGTTTTCGGGCTCAATATGGTAAATTCCTATTTTGCTCAATTTTAGCCAATTAGGCCAGGTCGCGAAGAGCCTAATATCCGCTCGGGGAGGATCTTCATTATTTCCCGTGTATTGACCCATTTGCATGCCAGAACACCCCTCGGAACGAAGAGGGCTGGTTTTGGGTGTTTTGGGGCTCAATTTGGTAAATTCCTTTCTTGCTCAATTTTGGCCAATTCGGCCAGGTCGCTAAGAGCCAAATATCCGCTCGGGGAGGATCTTCATTATTTTCCGTATATTGACTCATTTGCATGCCAGAACACCCCTCGGAACGAAGAGGGCTGGTTTGGGGGGTTTTATGGCTCATTTTAGTAAATTCCTATTTTGCTCGGCCAGGTCGCGAAAGAGTCTAATATCCGGTCGGGGTGGGTTAGGGGTGAGGTTAGGGGTGTGGTTTGGGGTTGGGGTTGGGGTTTGGGGTTGGGGTTGGGGTTAGGGTTAGGGTTAGGGTAAGGGTTAGGGTTAGGGTTAGGGTTAATATCCGCTCGGGGTGGATCTTCGTTATTTCCCTTATATTGACCCATTTGCATGCTAGAACACCCCTTGGAGCGAAGAAGGCTGGTTTGGGGGGTTTTATGGCTCATTTTGGTAAATTCCTATTTTGCTCGGCCAGGTCGTGAAAGAGTCTAATATCCGGTCGGGCGGGTTAGGGGTGGGGTTAGGGGTGGGGTTGGGGTTAGGGTTAGGGTTAATATCCGCTCGTTGTGGATCTTCGTTATTTCCCTTATATTGACCCATTTGCATGCTAGAACACCCCTGGGAGCGAAGAGGGTTCGTTTTGGGGGTTTTCGGGCTCAATATGGAAAATTCTTATTTTACTCAAATTTGGCCAATTCGGCCAAAAGCCTAATATCCGCTCGGGATGGATCTTCTTTATTTCCCGTATATTCACCCATTTGGATGCTAGAACACCCCTTGGAGCGAAGAAGGCTGGTTTGGGGGGTTTTATGGCTCATTTTGGTAAATTCCTATTTTGCTCGGCCAGGTCGCGAAAGAGCCTAATATCCGGTCGGGGTGGGTTAGGGGTAGGGTAGGGTTAGGGCTGGGGTTGGGGTTTGGGGTTGGGGTTGGGGTTAGGGTTAATATCCGCTCGGGGTGGATCTTCGTTATTTCCCGTATATTGACCCATTTGCATGCTAGAACACCCCTCGGAACGAAGAGGGATGGTTTGAGGGGTTTTCGGGCTCAATTTATTAAATTCCTATTTTGCTCAATTTTCGCCAATCCGGCCAGGTCGCTAAGAGCCTAATATCCGCTCGGGGAGGATCTTCATTTTTTCCCGTGTATTGACCCATTTGCATGCCAGAACACCCCTCGGAACGAAGAGGGCTGGTTTGGGAGGTTTACGGGCTCAATTTGGTAAATTCCTTTTTTGCTCGGCCAGGTCGCGAAAGAGTCTAATATCCGGTTGGGGTGGGTTAGGGGTGGGGTTAGGGGTGGGGTTGGGGTTAGGTTTAAGGTTAATATCCGCTCGGGGTGAATCTTCGTTATTTCCCTTATTTTGACCCATTTGCATGCTAGAACACCCCTTCGGAGCGACGAGGGTTCGTTTTGGGGGTTTTCGGGCTCAATATGGTAAATTCTTATTTTACTCAATTTTGGCCAATTCGGCCAAAAGCCCAATATCCGCTCGGGGTGGATCTTCTTTTTTTCCCGTATATTGACCCATTTGGATGCTAGAACACCCTTCGGAGCGAAGAAAGCTGGTTTGGGGGGTTTTATGGCTCATTTTGGTAAATTCCTATTTTGCTCGGCCAGGTCGCGAAAGAGTCTAATATCCGGTCGGGGTGGGTTAGGGGAGGGGTTAGGGGTGGGGTTTGGGGTTTGGGGTTGGAGTTTGGGGTTGGGGTTGGGGTTAGGGTTAGGGTTAGGGTAAGGGTTAGGGTTAGGGTTAGGGTTAATATCCGCTCGGGGTGGATCTTCGTTATTTCCCTTATTTTGACCCATTTGCATGCTAGAACACCCCTGGGAGCGAAGAGGGTTCGTTTTGGGGGTTTTCGGGCTCAATATGGTAAATACTTATTTTACTCAATTTTGGCCAATTCGGCCAAAAGCCTAATATCCGCTCGGGGTGGATCTTCTTTATTTCCCTTATTTTGACCCATTTGCATGCTAGAACACCCCTGGAAGCGAAGAGGGTTCGTTTTGGGGGTTTTCGGGCTCAATATGGTAAATTCCTATTTTGCTCAATTTTAGCCAATTAGGCCAGGTCGCGAAGAGCCTAATATCCGCTCGGGAAGGATCTTCATTATTTCCCGTGTATTGACCCATTTGCATGCCAGAACACCCCTCGGAACGAAGAGGGCTGGTTTTGGGGGTTTTCGGGCTCAATTTGGTAAATTCCTTTTTTGCTCAATTTTGGCCAATTCGGCCAGGTTGCTAAGAGCCTAATATCCGCTCGGGGAGGATCTTCATTATTTCCCGTGTATTGACCCATTTGCATGCCAGAACACCCCTCGGAACGAAGAGGGCTGGTTTGGGGGGTTTACGGGCTCAATTTGGTAAATTCCTTTTTTGCTCGGCCAGGTTGCGAAAGAGTCTAATATCCGGTCGGGGTGGGTTAGGGGTGGGGTTAGGGGTGGGGTTTGGGGTTGGGGTTTCGGGTTGGGGTTGGGGTTAGGGTTAAGGGTAAGGGTTAGGGTTAGGGTTAGGGTTAATATCCGCTCGGGGTGGATCTTCGTTATTTCCCTTATTTTGACCCATTTGCATGCTAGAACACCCCTGGGAGCGAAGAGGATTCGTTTTTGGGGTTTTCGGGCTCAATATGGTAAATTCTTATTTTACTCAATTTTGGCCAATTCGGCCAAAAGCCTAATATCCGCTCGGGGTGGATCTTCTTTATTTCCCTTATTTTGACCCATTTGCATGCTAGAACACCCCTGGGAGCGAAGAGGGTTCGTTTTGGGGGTTTTCGGGCTCAATATGGTAAATTCCTATTTTGCTCAATTTTAGCCAATTAGGCCAGGTCGCGAAGAGCCTAATATCCGCTCGGGGAGGATCTTCATTATTTCCCGTGTATTGACCCATTTGCATGCCAGAACACCCCTCGGAACGAAGAGGGCTGGTTTGGGGGGGTTTACGGGCTCAATTTGGTAAATTCCTTTTTTGCTCGGCCAGGTCGCGAAAGAGTCTAATATCCGGTCGGGGTGGGTTAGGGGTGGGGTTAGGGGTGGGGTTTGGGGTTGGGGTTTGGGGTTGGGGTTGGGGTTAGGGTTAGGGTTAGGGTTAGGGTTAGGGTAAGGGTTAGGGTTAGGGTTAGGGTTAATATCCGCTCGGGGTGGATCTTCGTTATTTCCCTTATATTGACCCATTTGTATATCTAGAACACCCTTGGGAGCGAAGAGGGTTCGTTTTGGGGGTTTTCGGGCTCAATATGGTAAATTCTTATTTTACTCAATTTTGGCCAATTCGGCCAGGTCGTGAAAAGCCTAATATCCGCTCGGGGAGGATCTTCTTTATTTCCCGTATATTGACCCATTTGGATGCTAGAACACCACTCGGAGCGAAGAGGGCTGGTTTGGGGGTTTTTGGGCTCAATTTGGTAAGTTCCTTTTTTGCTAAATTTTGGCCAATTAGGCCAGGTCGCGAAGAGCCTAATATCCGCTCGGGGAGGATCTTCTTTATTTCCCGTATATTGACCCATTTGGATGCTAGAACACCCCTTGGAGCGAAGAGGGCTGGTTTTGGTGGTTTTTGGGCTCAATTTGGTAAATTCCTTTCTTTGCTCAATTTCGGCCAATTCGGACAGGTCGCTAAGAGCCTAATATCCGCTCGGGGAGGATCTTCATTATTTCCCGTGTATTGACCCATTTGCATGCCAGAACACCCCTCGGAACGAAGAGGGAGGGATGGTTTGAGGGGTTTTCGGGCTCAATTTGGTAAATTCCTTTTTTGCTCGGCCAGGTCGCGAAAGAGTCTAATATCCGGTCGGGGCGGGTTAGGGGTGGGGTTAGGGGTGGGGTTGGGGTTAGGGTTAGGGTTAATATCCGCTCGGGGTGGATCTTCGTTATTTCCCTTATATTGACCCATTTGGATGCTAGAACACCCTTCGGAGCGAAGAGGGCTGGTTTGGGGGGTTTTATGGCTCATTTTGGTAAATTCCTATTTTGCTCGGCCAGGTCGCGAAAGAGTCTAATATCCGGTCGGGGTGGGTTAGGGGTGAGTTTAGGGGTGTGGTTTGGGGTTAGGGTTGGGGTTTGGGGTTGGGGTTGGGGTTAGGGTTAGGGTTAGGGTAAGGGTTAGGGTTAGGGTTAGGGTTAATATCCGCTCGGGGTGGATCTTCTTTATTTCCCGTATATTCACCCATTTGGATGCTAGAACACCCCTCGGAACGAAGAGGGCTGGTTTGGGGGGTTTTATGGCTCAATTTGGTAAATTCCTATTTTGCTCAATTTTAGCCAATTAGGCCAGGTCGCGAAGAGCCTAATATCCGCTCGGGGAGGATCTTCTTTATTTCCCGTATATTGACCCATTTGGATGCTAGAACACCCCTTGGAGCGAAGAGGGCTGGTTTTGGGGGTTTTGGGGCTCAATTTGGTAAATTCCTATTTTGCTCAATTTTGGCCAATCCGGCCAGGTCGCTAAGAGCCTAATATCCGCTCGGGGAGGATCTTCATTATTTCCCGTGTATTACCCATTTGCATGCCAAAACACCCCTCGGAACGAAGAGGGCTGGTTTGGGGGGTTTACGGGCTCAATTTGGTAAATTCCTTTCTTGCTCGGCCAGGTCGCGAAAGAGTCTAATATCCGGTCGGGGCGGGTTAGGGGTGGGGTTAGGGGTGGGGTTTGGGGTTGGGGTTGGGGTTAGGGTTAGGGTTAGGGTAAGGGTTAGGGTTAGGGTTAGGGTTAATATCCGCTCGGGGTGGATCTTCGTTATTTCCCTTATTTTGACCCATTTGCATGCTAGAACACCCCTGGGAGCGAAGAGGATTCGTTTTGGGGGTTTTCGGGCTCAATATGGTAAATTCTTATTTTACTCAATTTTGGCCAATTCGGCCAAAAGCCTAATATCCACTCGGGGTGGATCTTCTTTATTTCCCTTATTTTGACCCATTTGCATGCTAGAACACCCCTGGGAGCGAAGAGGGTTCGTTTTGGGGGTTTTCGGGCTCAATATGGTAAATTCCTATTTTGCTCAATTTTAGCCAATTAGGCCAGGTCGCGAAGAGCCTAATATCCGCTCGGGGAGGATCTTCATTATTTCCCGTGTATTGACCCATTTGCATGCCAGAACACCCCTCGGAACGAAGAGGGCTGGTTTTGGGTGTTTTGGGGCTCAATTTGGTAAATTCCTTTCTTGCTCAATTTTGGCCAATTCGGCCAGGTCGCTAAGAGCCAAATATCCGCTCGGGGAGGATCTTCATTATTTTCCGTATATTGACTCATTTGCATGCCAGAACACCCCTCGGAACGAAGAGGGCTGGTTTGGGGGGTTTTATGGCTCATTTTAGTAAATTCCTATTTTGCTCGGCCAGGTCGCGAAAGAGTCTAATATCCGGTCGGGGTGGGTTAGGGGTGAGGTTAGGGGTGTGGTTTGGGGTTGGGGTTGGGGTTTGGGGTTGGGGTTGGGGTTAGGGTTAGGGTTAGGGTAAGGGTTAGGGTTAGGGTTAGGGTTAATATCCGCTCGGGGTGGATCTTCGTTATTTCCCTTATATTGACCCATTTGCATGCTAGAACACCCCTTGGAGCGAAGAAGGCTGGTTTGGGGGGTTTTATGGCTCATTTTGGTAAATTCCTATTTTGCTCGGCCAGGTCGTGAAAGAGTCTAATATCCGGTCGGGCGGGTTAGGGGTGGGGTTAGGGGTGGGGTTGGGGTTAGGGTTAGGGTTAATATCCGCTCGTTGTGGATCTTCGTTATTTCCCTTATATTGACCCATTTGCATGCTAGAACACCCCTGGGAGCGAAGAGGGTTCGTTTTGGGGGTTTTCGGGCTCAATATGGAAAATTCTTATTTTACTCAAATTTGGCCAATTCGGCCAAAAGCCTAATATCCGCTCGGGATGGATCTTCTTTATTTCCCGTATATTCACCCATTTGGATGCTAGAACACCCCTTGGAGCGAAGAAGGCTGGTTTGGGGGGTTTTATGGCTCATTTTGGTAAATTCCTATTTTGCTCGGCCAGGTCGCGAAAGAGCCTAATATCCGGTCGGGGTGGGTTAGGGGTAGGGTAGGGTTAGGGCTGGGGTTGGGGTTTGGGGTTGGGGTTGGGGTTAGGGTTAATATCCGCTCGGGGTGGATCTTCGTTATTTCCCGTATATTGACCCATTTGCATGCTAGAACACCCCTCGGAACGAAGAGGGATGGTTTGAGGGGTTTTCGGGCTCAATTTATTAAATTCCTATTTTGCTCAATTTTCGCCAATCCGGCCAGGTCGCTAAGAGCCTAATATCCGCTCGGGGAGGATCTTCATTTTTTCCCGTGTATTGACCCATTTGCATGCCAGAACACCCCTCGGAACGAAGAGGGCTGGTTTGGGAGGTTTACGGGCTCAATTTGGTAAATTCCTTTTTTGCTCGGCCAGGTCGCGAAAGAGTCTAATATCCGGTTGGGGTGGGTTAGGGGTGGGGTTAGGGGTGGGGTTGGGGTTAGGTTTAAGGTTAATATCCGCTCGGGGTGAATCTTCGTTATTTCCCTTATTTTGACCCATTTGCATGCTAGAACACCCCTTCGGAGCGACGAGGGTTCGTTTTGGGGGTTTTCGGGCTCAATATGGTAAATTCTTATTTTACTCAATTTTGGCCAATTCGGCCAAAAGCCCAATATCCGCTCGGGGTGGATCTTCTTTTTTTCCCGTATATTGACCCATTTGGATGCTAGAACACCCTTCGGAGCGAAGAAAGCTGGTTTGGGGGGTTTTATGGCTCATTTTGGTAAATTCCTATTTTGCTCGGCCAGGTCGCGAAAGAGTCTAATATCCGGTCGGGGTGGGTTAGGGGAGGGGTTAGGGGTGGGGTTTGGGGTTTGGGGT
Organism: Lytechinus pictus; assembly: GCF_037042905.1. Taxonomy (NCBI): domain Eukaryota; kingdom Metazoa; phylum Echinodermata; class Echinoidea; order Temnopleuroida; family Toxopneustidae; genus Lytechinus; species Lytechinus pictus. The sequence continues at coordinate 397,783 of NW_026974153.1, forward strand.
TGGAGTTTGGGGTTGGGGTTGGGGTTAGGGTTAGGGTTAGGGTAAGGGTTAGGGTTAGGGTTAGGGTTAATATCCGCTCGGGGTGGATCTTCGTTATTTCCCTTATTTTGACCCATTTGCATGCTAGAACACCCCTGGGAGCGAAGAGGGTTCGTTTTGGGGGTTTTCGGGCTCAATATGGTAAATACTTATTTTACTCAATTTTGGCCAATTCGGCCAAAAGCCTAATATCCGCTCGGGGTGGATCTTCTTTATTTCCCTTATTTTGACCCATTTGCATGCTAGAACACCCTTGGAAGCGAAGAGGGTTCGTTTTGGGGGTTTTCGGGCTCAATATGGTAAATTCCTATTTTGCTCAATTTTAGCCAATTAGGCCAGGTCGCGAAGAGCCTAATATCCGCTCGGGAAGGATCTTCATTATTTCCCGTGTATTGACCCATTTGCATGCCAGAACACCCCTCGGAACGAAGAGGGCTGGTTTTGGGGGTTTTCGGGCTCAATTTGGTAAATTCCTTTTTTGCTCAATTTTGGCCAATTCGGCCAGGTTGCTAAGAGCCTAATATCCGCTCGGGGAGGATCTTCATTATTTCCCGTGTATTGACCCATTTGCATGCCAGAACACCCCTCGGAACGAAGAGGGCTGGTTTGGGGGGTTTACGGGCTCAATTTGGTAAATTCCTTTTTTGCTCGGCCAGGTTGCGAAAGAGTCTAATATCCGGTCGGGGTGGGTTAGGGGTGGGGTTAGGGGTGGGGTTTGGGGTTGGGGTTTGGGGTTGGGGTTGGGGTTAGGGTTAAGGGTAAGGGTTAGGGTTAGGGTTAGGGTTAATATCCGCTCGGGGTGGATCTTCGTTATTTCCCTTATTTTGACCCATTTGCATGCTAGAACACCCCTGGGAGCGAAGAGGATTCGTTTTTGGGGTTTTCGGGCTCAATATGGTAAATTCTTATTTTACTCAATTTTGGCCAATTCGGCCAAAAGCCTAATATCCGCTCGGGGTGGATCTTCTTTATTTCCCTTATTTTGACCCATTTGCATGCTAGAACACCCCTGGGAGCGAAGAGGGTTCGTTTTGGGGGTTTTCGGGCTCAATATGGTAAATTCCTATTTTGCTCAATTTTAGCCAATTAGGCCAGGTCGCGAAGAGCCTAATATCCGCTCGGGGAGGATCTTCATTATTTCCCGTGTATTGACCCATTTGCATGCCAGAACACCCCTCGGAACGAAGAGGGCTGGTTTGGGGGGGTTTACGGGCTCAATTTGGTAAATTCCTTTTTTGCTCGGCCAGGTCGCGAAAGAGTCTAATATCCGGTCGGGGTGGGTTAGGGGTGGGGTTAGGGGTGGGGTTTGGGGTTGGGGTTTGGGGTTGGGGTTGGGGTTAGGGTTAGGGTTAGGGTTAGGGTAAGGGTTAGGGTTAGGGTTAGGGTTAATATCCGCTCGGGGTGGATCTTCGTTATTTCCCTTATATTGACCCATTTGTATATCTAGAACACCCTTGGGAGCGAAGAGGGTTCGTTTTGGGGGTTTTCGGGCTCAATATGGTAAATTCTTATTCTACTCAATTTTGGCCAATTCGGCCAGGTCGTGAAAAGCCTAATATCCGCTCGGGGAGGATCTTCTTTATTTCCCGTATATTGACCCATTTGGATGCTAGAACACCACTCGGAGCGAAGAGGGCTGGTTTGGGGGTTTTTGGGCTCAATTTGGTAAGTTCCTTTTTTGCTAAATTTTGGCCAATTAGGCCAGGTCGCGAAGAGCCTAATATCCGCTCGGGGAGGATCTTCTTTATTTCCCGTATATTGACCCATTTGGATGCTAGAACACCCCTTGGAGCGAAGAGGGCTGGTTTTGGTGGTTTTTGGGCTCAATTTGGTAAATTCCTTTCTTTGCTCAATTTCGGCCAATTCGGACAGGTCGCTAAGAGCCTAATATCCGCTCGGGGAGGATCTTCATTATTTCCCGTGTATTGACCCATTTGCATGCCAGAACACCCCTCGGAACGAAGAGGGAGGGATGGTTTGAGGGGTTTTCGGGCTCAATTTGGTAAATTCCTTTTTTGCTCGGCCAGGTCGCGAAAGAGTCTAATATCCGGTCGGGGCGGGTTAGGGGTGGGGTTAGGGGTGGGGTTGGGGTTAGGGTTAGGGTTAATATCCGCTCGGGGTGGATCTTCGTTATTTCCCTTATATTGACCCATTTGGATGCTAGAACACCCTTCGGAGCGAAGAGGGCTGGTTTGGGGGGTTTTATGGCTCATTTTGGTAAATTCCTATTTTGCTCGGCCAGGTCGCGAAAGAGTCTAATATCCGGTCGGGGTGGGTTAGGGGTGAGTTTAGGGGTGTGGTTTGGGGTTAGGGTTGGGTTTTGGGGTTGGGGTTGGGGTTAGGGTTAGGGTTAGGGTAAGGGTTAGGGTTAGGGTTAGGGTTAATATCCGCTCGGGGTGGATCTTCTTTATTTCCCGTATATTCACCCATTTGGATGCTAGAACACCCCTCGGAACGAAGAGGGCTGGTTTGGGGGGTTTTATGGCTCAATTTGGTAAATTCCTATTTTGCTCAATTTTAGCCAATTAGGCCAGGTCGCGAAGAGCCTAATATCCGCTCGGGGAGGATCTTCTTTATTTCCCGTATATTGACCCATTTGGATGCTAGAACACCCCTTGGAGCGATGAGGGCTGGTTTTGGGGGTTTTGGGGCTCAATTTGGTAAATTCCTATTTTGCTCAATTTTGGCCAATCCGGCCAGGTCGCTAAGAGCCTAATATCCGCTCGGGGAGGATCTTCATTATTTCCCGTGTATTACCCATTTGCATGCCAAAACACCCCTCGGAACGAAGAGGGCTGGTTTGGGGGGTTTACGGGCTCAAATTCCTTTTTTGCTCGGCCAGGTCGCGAAAGAGTCTAATATCCGGTCGGGGCGGGTTAGGGGTGGGGTTAGGGGTGGGGTTTGGGGTTGGAGTTTGGGGTTGGGGTTGGGGTTAGGGTTAGGGTTAGGGTAAGGGTTAGGGTTAGGGTTAGGGTTAATATCCGCTCGGGGTGGATCTTCGTTATTTCCCTTATTTTGACCCATTTGCATGCTAGAACACCCCTGGGAGCGAAGAGGATTCGTTTTGGGGGTTTTCGGGCTCAATATGGTAAATTCTTATTTTACTCAATTTTGGCCAATTCGGCCAAAAGCCTAATATCCGCTCGGGGTGGATCTTCTTTATTTCCCTTATTTTGACCCATTTGCATGCTAGAACACCCCTGGGAGCGAAGAGGGTTCGTTTTGGGGGTTTTCGGGCTCAATATGGTAAATTCCTATTTTGCTCAATTTTAGCCAATTAGGCCAGGTCGCGAAGAGCCTAATATCCGCTCGGGGAGGATCTTCATTATTTCCCGTGTATTGACCCATTTGCATGCCAGAACACCCCTCGGAACGAAGAGGGCTGGTTTTGGGTGTTTTGGGGCTCAATTTGGTAAATTCCTATTTTGCTCAATTTTGGCCAATCCGGCCAGGTCGCTAAGAGCCTAATATCCGCTCGGGGAGGATCTTCATTATTTCCCGTGTATTGACCCATTTGCATGCCAAAACACCCCTCGGAACGAAGAGGGCTGGTTTGGGGGGTTTACGGGCTCAAATTCCTTTTTTGCTCGGCCAGGTCGCGAAAGAGTCTAATATCCGGTCGGGGCGGGTTAGGGGTGGGGTTAGGGGTGGGGTTTGGGGTTGGGGTTGGGGTTAGGGTTAGGGTTAGGGTAAGGGTTAGGGTTAGGGTTAGGGTTAATATCCGCTCGGGGTGGATCTTCGTTATTTCCCTTATTTTGACCCATTTGCATGCTAGAACACCCCTGGGAGCGAAGAGGATTCGTTTTGGGGGTTTTCGGGCTCAATATGGTAAATTCTTATTTTACTCAATTTTGGCCAATTCGGCCAAAAGCCTAATATCCGCTCGGGGTGGATCTTCTTTATTTCCCTTATTTTGACCCATTTGCATGCTAGAACACCCCTGGGAGCGAAGAGGGTTCGTTTTGGGGGTTTTCGGGCTCAATATGGTAAATTCCTATTTTGCTCAATTTTAGCCAATTAGGCCAGGTCGCGAAGAGCCTAATATCCGCTCGGGGAGGATCTTCATTATTTCCCGTGTATTGACCCATTTGCATGCCAGAACACCCCTCGGAACGAAGAGGGCTGGTTTTGGGTGTTTTGGGGCTCAATTTGGTAAATTCCTTTTTTGCTCAATTTTGGCCAATTCGGCCAGGTCGCTAAGAGCCTAATATCCGCTCGGGGAGGATCTTCATTATTTTCCGTATATTGACTCATTTGCATGCCAGAACACCCCTCGGAACGAAGAGGGCTGGTTTGGGGGGTTTTATGGCTCATTTTAGTAAATTCCTATTTTGCTCGGCCAGGTCGCGAAAGAGTCTAATATCCGGTCGGGGTGGGTTAGGGGTGAGGTTAGGGGTGTGGTTTGGGGTTGGGGTTGGGGTTTGGGGTTGGGGTTGGGGTTAGGGTTAGGGTTAGGGTAAGGGTTAGGGTTAGGGTTAGGGTTAATATCCGCTCGGGGTGGATCTTCGTTATTTCCCTTATATTGACCCATTTGCATGCTAGAACACCCCTTGGAGCGAAGAAGGCTGGTTTGGGGGGTTTTATGGCTCATTTTGGTAAATTCCTATTTTGCTCGGCCAGGTCGTGAAAGAGTCTAATATCCGGTCGGGCGGGTTAGGGGTGGGGTTAGGGGTGGGGTTGGGGTTAGGGTTAGGGTTAATATCCGCTCGTTGTGGATCTTCGTTATTTCCCTTATATTGACCCATTTGCATGCTAGAACACCCCTGGGAGCGAAGAGGGTTCGTTTTGGGGGTTTTCGGGCTCAATATGGAAAATTCTTATTTTACTCAAATTTGGCCAATTCGGCCAAAAGCCTAATATCCGCTCGGGATGGATCTTCTTTATTTCCCGTATATTCACCCATATGGATGCTAGAACACCCCTTGGAGCGAAGAAGGCTGGTTTGGGGGGTTTTATGGCTCATTTTGGTAAATTCCTATTTTGCTCGGCCAGGTCGCGAAAGAGCCTAATATCCGGTCGGGGTGGGTTAGGGGTAGGGTAGGGTTAGGGCTGGGGTTGGGGTTTGGGGTTGGGGTTGGGGTTAGGGTTAATATCCGCTCGGGGTGGATCTTCGTTATTTCCCGTATATTGACCCATTTGCATGCTAGAACACCCCTCGGAACGAAGAGGGATGGTTTGAGGGGTTTTCGGGCTCAATTTATTAAATTCCTATTTTGCTCAATTTTCGCCAATCCGGCCAGGTCGCTAAGAGCCTAATATCCGCTCGGGGAGGATCTTCATTATTTCCCGTGTATTGACCCATTTGCATGCCAGAACACCCCTCGGAACGAAGAGGGCTGGTTTGGGAGGTTTACGGGCTCAATTTGGTAAATTCCTTTTTTGCTCGGCCAGGTCGCGAAAGAGTCTAATATCCGGTTGGGGTGGGTTAGGGGTGGGGTTAGCGGTGGGGTTGGGGTTAGGTTTAAGGTTAATATCCGCTCGGGGTGAATCTTCGTTATTTCCCTTATTTTGACCCATTTGCATGCTAGAACACCCCTTCGGAGCGACGAGGGTTCGTTTTGGGGGTTTTCGGGCTCAATATGGTAAATTCTTATTTTACTCAATTTTGGCCAATTCGGCCAAAAGCCCAATATCCGCTCGGGGTGGATCTTCTTTTTTTCCCGTATATTGACCCATATGGATGCTAGAACACCCTTCGGAGCGAAGAAGGCTGGTTTGGGGGGTTTTATGGCTCATTTTGGTAAATTCCTATTTTGCTCGGCCACGTCGCGAAAGAGTCTAATATCCGGTCGGGGTGGGTTAGGGGAGGGGTTAGGGGTGGGGTTTGGGGTTTGGGGTTGGAGTTTGGGGTTGGGGTTGGGGTTAGGGTTAGGGTTAGGGTAAGGGTTAGGGTTAGGGTTAGGGTTAATATCCGCTCGGGGTGGATCTTCGTTATTTCCCTTATTTTGACCCATTTGCATGCTAGAACACCCCTGGGAGCGAAGAGGGTTCGTTTTGGGGGTTTTCGGGCTCAATATGGTAAATACTTATTTTACTCAATTTTGGCCAATTCGGCCAAAAGCCTAATATCCGCTCGGGGTGGATCTTCTTTATTTCCCTTATTTTGACCCATTTGCATGCTAGAACACCCCTGGAAGCGAAGAGGGTTCGTTTTGGGGGTTTTCGGACTCAATATGGTAAATTCCTATTTTGCTCAATTTTAGCCAATTAGGCCAGGTCGCGAAGAGCCTAATATCCGCTCGGGAAGGATCTTCATTATTTCCCGTGTATTGACCCATTTGCATGCCAGAACACCCCTCGGAACGAAGAGGGCTGGTTTTGGGGGTTTTCGGGCTCAATTTGGTAAATTCCTTTTTTGCTCAATTTTGGCCAATTCGGCCAGGTTGCTAAGAGCCTAATATCCGCTCGGGGAGGATCTTCATTATTTCCCGTGTATTGACCCATTTGCATGCCAGAACACCCCTCGGAACGAAGAGGGCTGGTTTGGGGGGTTTTATGGCTCAATTTGGTAAATTCCTATTTTGCTCAATTTTAGCCAATTAGGCCAGGTCGCGAAGAGCCTAATATCCGCTCGGGGAGGATCTTCTTTATTTCCCGTATATTGACCCATTTGGATGCTAGAACACCCCTTGGAGCGAAGAGGGCTGGTTTTGGGGGTTTTGGGGCTCAATTTGGTAAATTCCTATTTTGCTCAATTTTGGCCAATCCGGCCAGGTCGCTAAGAGCCTAATATCCGCTCGGGGAGGATCTTCATTATTTCCCGTGTATTGACCCATTTGCATGCCAAAACACCCCTCGGAACGAAGAGGGCTGGTTTGGGGGGTTTACGGGCTCAAATTCCTTTTTTGCTCGGCCAGGTCGCGAAAGAGTCTAATATCCGGTCGGGGCGGGTTAGGGGTGGGGTTAGGGGTGGGGTTTGGGGTTGGGGTTGGGGTTAGGGTTAGGGTTAGGGTAAGGGTTAGGGTTAGGGTTAGGGTTAATATCCGCTCGGGGTGGATCTTCGTTATTTCCCTTATTTTGACCCATTTGCATGCTAGAACACCCCTGGGAGCGAAGAGGATTCGTTTTGGGGGTTTTCGGGCTCAATATGGTAAATTCTTATTTTACTCAATTTTGGCCAATTCGGCCAAAAGCCTAATATCCGCTCGGGGTGGATCTTCTTTATTTCCCTTATTTTGACCCATTTGCATGCTAGAACACCCCTGGGAGCGAAGAGGGTTCGTTTTGGGGGTTTTCGGGCTCAATATGGTAAATTCCTATTTTGCTCAATTTTAGCCAATTAGGCCAGGTCGCGAAGAGCCTAATATCCGCTCGGGGAGGATCTTCATTATTTCCCGTGTATTGACCCATTTGCATGCCAGAACACCCCTCGGAACGAAGAGGGCTGGTTTTGGGTGTTTTGGGGCTCAATTTGGTAAATTCCTTTTTTGCTCAATTTTGGCCAATTCGGCCAGGTCGCTAAGAGCCTAATATCCGCTCGGGGAGGATCTTCATTATTTTCCGTATATTGACTCATTTGCATGCCAGAACACCCCTCGGAACGAAGAGGGCTGGTTTGGGGGGTTTTATGGCTCATTTTAGTAAATTCCTATTTTGCTCGGCCAGGTCGCGAAAGAGTCTAATATCCGGTCGGGGTGGGTTAGGGGTGAGGTTAGGGGTGTGGTTTGGGGTTGGGGTTGGGGTTTGGGGTTGGGGTTGGGGTTAGGGTTAGGGTTAGGGTAAGGGTTAGGGTTAGGGTTAGGGTTAATATCCGCTCGGGGTGGATCTTCGTTATTTCCCTTATATTGACCCATTTGCATGCTAGAACACCCCTTGGAGCGAAGAAGGCTGGTTTGGGGGGTTTTATGGCTCATTTTGGTAAATTCCTATTTTGCTCGGCCAGGTCGTGAAAGAGTCTAATATCCGGTCGGGCGGGTTAGGGGTGGGGTTAGGGGTGGGGTTTGGGTTAGGGTTAGGGTTAATATCCGCTCGTTGTGGATCTTCGTTATTTCCCTTATATTGACCCATTTGCATGCTAGAACACCCCTGGGAGCGAAGAGGGTTCGTTTTGGGGGTTTTCGGGCTCAATATGGAAAATTCTTATTTTACTCAAATTTGGCCAATTCGGCCAAAAGCCTAATATCCGCTCGGGATGGATCTTCTTTATTTCCCGTATATTCACCCATATGGATGCTAGAACACCCCTTGGAGCGAAGAAGGCTGGTTTGGGGGGTTTTATGGCTCATTTTGGTAAATTCCTATTTTGCTCGGCCAGGTCGCGAAAGAGCCTAATATCCGGTCGGGGTGGGTTAGGGGTAGGGTAGGGTTAGGGCTGGGGTTGGGGTTTGGGGTTGGGGTTGGGGTTAGGGTTAATATCCGCTCGGGGTGGATCTTCGTTATTTCCCGTATATTGACCCATTTGCATGCTAGAACACCCCTCGGAACGAAGAGGGATGGTTTGAGGGGTTTTCGGGCTCAATTTATTAAATTCCTATTTTGCTCAATTTTCGCCAATCCGGCCAGGTCGCTAAGAGCCTAATATCCGCTCGGGGAGGATCTTCATTATTTCCCGTGTATTGACCCATTTGCATGCCAGAACACCCCTCGGAACGAAGAGGGCTGGTTTGGGAGGTTTACGGGCTCAATTTGGTAAATTCCTTTTTTGCTCGGCCAGGTCGCGAAAGAGTCTAATATCCGGTTGGGGTGGGTTAGGGGTGGGGTTAGCGGTGGGGTTGGGGTTAGGTTTAAGGTTAATATCCGCTCGGGGTGAATCTTCGTTATTTCCCTTATTTTGACCCATTTGCATGCTAGAACACCCCTTCGGAGCGACGAGGGTTCGTTTTGGGGGTTTTCGGGCTCAATATGGTAAATTCTTATTTTACTCAATTTTGGCCAATTCGGCCAAAAGCCCAATATCCGCTCGGGGTGGATCTTCTTTTTTTCCCGTATATTGACCCATATGGATGCTAGAACACCCTTCGGAGCGAAGAAGGCTGGTTTGGGGGGTTTTATGGCTCATTTTGGTAAATTCCTATTTTGCTCGGCCACGTCGCGAAAGAGTCTAATATCCGGTCGGGGTGGGTTAGGGGAGGGGTTAGGGGTGGGGTTTGGGGTTTGGGGTTGGAGTTTGGGGTTGGGGTTGGGGTTAGGGTTAGGGTTAGGGTAAGGGTTAGGGTTAGGGTTAGGGTTAATATCCGCTCGGGGTGGATCTTCGTTATTTCCCTTATTTTGACCCATTTGCATGCTAGAACACCCCTGGGAGCGAAGAGGGTTCGTTTTGGGGGTTTTCGGGCTCAATATGGTAAATACTTATTTTACTCAATTTTGGCCAATTCGGTCAAAAGCCTAATATCCGCTCGGGGTGGATCTTCTTTATTTCCCTTATTTTGACCCATTTGCATGCTAGAACACCCCTGGAAGCGAAGAGGGTTCGTTTTGGGGGTTTTCGGGCTCAATATGGTAAATTCCTATTTTGCTCAATTTTAGCCAATTAGGCCAGGTCGCGAAGAGCCTAATATCCGCTCGGGAAGGATCTTCATTATTTCCCGTGTATTGACCCATTTGCATGCCAGAACACCCCTCGGAACGAAGAGGGCTGGTTTTGGGGGTTTTCGGGCTCAATTTGGTAAATTCCTTTTTTGCTCAATTTTGGCCAATTCGGCCAGGTTGCTAAGAGCCTAATATCCGCTCGGGGAGGATCTTCATTATTTCCCGTGTATTGACCCATTTGCATGCCAGAACACCCCTCGGAACGAAGAGGGCTGGTTTGGGGGGTTTACGGGCTCAATTTGGTAAATTCCTTTTTTGCTCGGCCAGGTTGCGAAAGAGTCTAATATCCGGTCGGGGTGGGTTAGGGGTGGGGTTTGGGGTTGGGGTTTGGGGTTGGGGTTGGGGTTAGGGTTAAGGGTAAGGGTTAGGGTTAGGGTTAGGGTTAATATCCGCTCGGGGTGGATCTTCGTTATTTCCCTTATTTTGACCCATTTGCATGCTAGAACACCCCTGGGAGCGAAGAGGATTCGTTTTTGGGGTTTTCGGGCTCAATATGGTAAATTCTTATTTTACTCAATTTTGGCCAATTCGGCCAAAAGCCTAATATCCGCTCGGGGTGGATCTTCTTTATTTCCCTTATTTTGACCCATTTGCATGCTAGAACACCCCTGGGAGCGAAGAGGGTTCGTTTTGGGGGTTTTCGGGCTCAATATGGTAAATTCCTATTTTGCTCAATTTTAGCCAATTAGGCCAGGTCGCGAAGAGCCTAATATCCGCTCGGGGAGGATCTTCATTATTTCCCGTGTATTGACCCATTTGCATGCCAGAACACCCCTCGGAACGAAGAGGGCTGGTTTGGGGGGTTTACGGGCTCAATTTGGTAAATTCCTTTTTTGCTCGGCCAGGTCGCGAAAGAGTCTAATATCCGGTCGGGGTGGGTTAGGGGTGGGGTTAGGGGTGGGGTTTGGGGTTGGGGTTTGGGGTTGGGGTTGGGGTTAGGGTTAGGGTTAGGGTAAGGGTTAGGGTTAGGGTTAGGGTTAATATCCGCTCGGGGTGGATCTTCGTTATTTCCCTTATATTGACCCATTTGTATATCTAGAACACCCTTGGGAGCGAAGAGGGTTCGTTTTGGGGGTTTTCGGGCTCAATATGGTAAATTCTTATTTTACTCAATTTTGGCCAATTCGGCCAGGTCGTGAAAAGCCTAATATCCGCTCGGGGAGGATCTTCTTTATTTCCCGTATATTGACCCATTTGGATGCTAGAACACCACTCGGAGCGAAGAGGGCTGGTTTGGGGGGTTTTTGGGCTCAATTTGGTAAGTTCCTTTTTTGCTAAATTTTGGCCAATTAGGCCAGGTCGCGAAGAGCCTAATATCCGCTCGGGGAGGATCTTCTTTATTTCCCGTATATTGACCCATTTGGATGCTAGAACACCCCTTGGAGCGAAGAGGGCTGGTTTTGGTGGTTTTTGGGCTCAATTTGGTAAATTCCTTTCTTTGCTCAATTTCGGCCAATTCGGACAGGTCGCTAAGAGCCTAATATCCGCTCGGGGAGGATCTTCATTATTTCCCGTGTATTGACCCATTTGCATGCCAGAACACCCCTCGGAACGAAGAGGGAGGGATGGTTTGAGGGGTTTTCGGGCTCAATTTGGTAAATTCCTTTTTTGCTCGGCCAGGTCGCGAAAGAGTCTAATATCCGGTCGGGGCGGGTTAGGGGTGGGGTTAGGGGTGGGGTTGGGGTTAGGGTTAGGGTTAATATCCGCTCGGGGTGGATCTTCGTTATTTCCCTTATATTGACCCATTTGGATGCTAGAACACCCTTCGGAGCGAAGAGGGCTGGTTTGGGGGGTTTTATGGCTCATTTTGGTAAATTCCTATTTTGCTCGGCCAGGTCGCGAAAGAGTCTAATATCCGGTCGGGGTGGGTTAGGGGTGAGTTTAGGGGTGTGGTTTGGGGTTAGGGTTGGGGTTTGGGGTTGGGGTTGGGGTTAGGGTTAGGGTTAGGGTAAGGGTTAGGGTTAGGGTTAGGGTTAATATCCGCTCGGGGTGGATCTTCTTTATTTCCCGTATATTCACCCATTTGGATGCTAGAACACCCCTCGGAACGAAGAGGGCTGGTTTGGGGGGTTTTATGGCTCAATTTGGTAAATTCCTATTTTGCTCAATTTTAGCCAATTAGGCCAGGTCGCGAAGAGCCTAATATCCGCTCGGGGAGGATCTTCTTTATTTCCCGTATATTGACCCATTTGGATGCTAGAACACCCCTTGGAGCGAAGAGGGCTGGTTTTGGGGGTTTTGGGGCTCAATTTGGTAAATTCCTATTTTGCTCAATTTTGGCCAATCCGGCCAGGTCGCTAAGAGCCTAATATCCGCTCGGGGAGGATCTTCATTATTTCCCGTGTATTACCCATTTGCATGCCAAAACACCCCTCGGAACGAAGAGGGCTGGTTTGGGGGGTTTACGGGCTCAAATTCCTTTTTTGCTCGGCCAGGTCGCGAAATAGTCTAATATCTGGTCGGGGCGGGTTAGGGGTGGGGTAAGGGGTGGGGTTTGGGGTTGGGGTTGGGGTTAGGGTTAGGGTTAGGGTAAGGGTTAGGGTTAGGGTTAGGGTTAATATCCGCTCGGGGTGGATCTTCGTTATTTCCGTTATTTTGACCCATTTGCATGCTAGAACACCCCTGGGAGCGAAGAGGATTCGTTTTGGGGGTTTTCAGGCTCAATATGGTAAATTCTTATTTTACTCAATTTTGGCCAATTCGGCCAAAAGCCTAATATCCGCTCGGGGTGGATCTTCTTTATTTCCTTTATTTTGACCCATTTGCATGCTAGAACACCCCTGGGAGCGAAGAGGGTTCGTTTTGGGGGTTTTCGGGCTCAATATGGTAAATTCCTATTTTGCTCAATTTTAGCCAATTAGGCCAGGTCGCGAAGAGCCTAATATCCGCTCGGGGAGGATCTTCATTATTTCCCGTGTATTGACCCATTTGCATGCCAGAACACCCCTCGGAACGAAGAGGGCTGGTTTTGGGTGTTTTGGGGCTCAATTTGGTAAATTCCTTTTTTGCTCAATTTTGGCCAATTCGGCCAGGTCGCTAAGAGCCTAATATCCGCTCGGGGAGGATCTTCATTATTTTCCGTATATTGACTCATTTGCATGCCAGAACACCCCTCGGAACGAAGAGGGCTGGTTTGGGGGGTTTTATGGCTCATTTTAGTAAATTCCTATTTTGCTCGGCCAGGTCGCGAAAGAGTCTAATATCCGGTCGGGGTGGGTTAGGGGTGAGGTTAGGGGTGTGGTTTGGGGTTGGGGTTGGGGTTTGGGGTTGGGGTTGGGGTTAGGGTTAGGGTTAGGGTAAGGGTTAGGGTTAGGGTTAGGGTTAATATCCGCTCGGGGTGGATCTTCGTTATTTCCCTTATATTGACCCATTTGCATGCTAGAACACCCCTTGGAGCGAAGAAGGCTGGTTTGGGGGGTTTTATGGCTCATTTTGGTAAATTCCTATTTTGCTCGGCCAGGTCGTGAAAGAGTCTAATATCCGGTCGGGCGGGTTAGGGGTGGGGTTAGGGGTGGGGTTGGGGTTAGGGTTAGGGTTAATATCCGCTCGTTGTGGATCTTCGTTATTTCCCTTATATTGACCCATTTGCATGCTAGAACACCCCTGGGAGCGAAGAGGGTTCGTTTTGGGGGTTTTCGGGCTCAATATGGAAAATTCTTATTTTACTCAAATTTGGCCAATTCGGCCAAAAGCCTAATATCCGCTCGGGATGGATCTTCTTTATTTCCCGTATATTCACCCATATGGATGCTAGAACACCCCTTGGAGCGAAGAAGGCTGGTTTGGGGGGTTTTATGGCTCATTTTGGTAAATTCCTATTTTGCTCGGCCAGGTCGCGAAAGAGCCTAATATCCGGTCGGGGTGGGTTAGGGGTAGGGTAGGGTTAGGGCTGGGGTTGGGGTTTGGGGTTGGGGTTGGGGTTAGGGTTAATATCCGCTCGGGGTGGATCTTCGTTATTTCCCGTATATTGACCCATTTGCATGCTAGAACAACCCTCGGAACGAAGAGGGATGGTTTGAGGGGTTTTCGGGCTCAATTTATTAAATTCCTATTTTGCTCAATTTTCGCCAATCCGGCCAGGTCGCTAAGAGCCTAATATCCGCTCGGGGAGGATCTTCATTATTTCCCGTGTATTGACCCATTTGCATGCCAGAACACCCCTCGGAACGAAGAGGGCTGGTTTGGGAGGTTTACGGGCTCAATTTGGTAAATTCCTTTTTTGCTCGGCCAGGTCGCGAAAGAGTCTAATATCCGGTTGGGGTGGGTTAGGGGTGGGGTTAGCGGTGGGGTTGGGGTTAGGTTTAAGGTTAATATCCGCTCGGGGTGAATCTTCGTTATTTCCCTTATTTTGACCCATTTGCATGCTAGAACACCCCTTCGGAGCGACGAGGGCTCGTTTTGGGGGTTTTCGGGCTCAATATGGTAAATTCTTATTTTACTCAATTTTGGCCAATTCGGCCAAAAGCCCAATATCCGCTCGGGGTGGATCTTCTTTTTTTCCCGTATATTGACCCATATGGATGCTAGAACACCCTTCGGAGCGAAGAAGGCTGGTTTGGGGGGTTTTATGGCTCATTTTGGTAAATTCCTATTTTGCTCGGCCACGTCGCGAAAGAGTCTAATATCCGGTCGGGGTGGGTTAGGGGAGGGGTTAGGGGTGGGGTTTGGGGTTTGGGGTTGGAGTTTGGGGTTGGGGTTGGGGTTAGGGTTAGGGTTAGGGTAAGGGTTAGGGTTAGGGTTAGGGTTAATATCCGCTCGGGGTGGATCTTCGTTATTTCCCTTATTTTGACCCATTTGCATGCTAGAACACCCCTGGGAGCGAAGAGGGTTCGTTTTGGGGGTTTTCGGGCTCAATATGGTAAATACTTATTTTACTCAATTTTGGCCAATTCGGTCAAAAGCCTAATATCCGCTCGGGGTGGATCTTCTTTATTTCCCTTATTTTGACCCATTTGCATGCTAGAACACCCCTGGAAGCGAAGAGGGTTCGTTTTGGGGGTTTTCGGGCTCAATATGGTAAATTCCTATTTTGCTCAATTTTAGCCAATTAGGCCAGGTCGCGAAGAGCCTAATATCCGCTCGGGAAGGATCTTCATTATTTCCCGTGTATTGACCCATTTGCATGCCAGAACACCCCTCGGAACGAAGAGGGCTGGTTTTGGGGGTTTTCGGGCTCAATTTGGTAAATTCCTTTTTTGCTCAATTTTGGCCAATTCGGCCAGGTTGCTAAGAGCCTAATATCCGCTCGGGGAGGATCTTCATTATTTCCCGTGTATTGACCCATTTGCATGCCAGAACACCCCTCGGAACGAAGAGGGCTGGTTTGGGGGGTTTACGGGCTCAATTTGGTAAATTCCTTTTTTGCTCGGCCAGGTTGCGAAAGAGTCTAATATCCGGTCGGGGTGGGTTAGGGGTGGGGTTTGGGGTTGGGGTTTGGGGTTGGGGTTGGGGTTAGGGTTAAGGGTAAGGGTTAGGGTTAGGGTTAGGGTTAATATCCGCTCGGGGTGGATCTTCGTTATTTCCCTTATTTTGACCCATTTGCATGCTAGAACACCCCTGGGAGCGAAGAGGATTCGTTTTTGGGGTTTTCGGGCTCAATATGGTAAATTCTTATTTTACTCAATTTTGGCCAATTCGGCCAAAAGCCTAATATCCGCTCGGGGTGGATCTTCTTTATTTCCCTTATTTTGACCCATTTGCATGCTAGAACACCCCTGGGAGCGAAGAGGGTTCGTTTTGGGGGTTTTCGGGCTCAATATGGTAAATTCCTATTTTGCTCAATTTTAGCCAATTAGGCCAGGTCGCGAAGAGCCTAATATCCGCTCGGGGAGGATCTTCATTATTTCCCGTGTATTGACCCATTTGCATGCCAGAACACCCCTCGGAACGAAGAGGGCTGGTTTGGGGGGTTTACGGGCTCAATTTGGTAAATTCCTTTTTTGCTCGGCCAGGTCGCGAAAGAGTCTAATATCCGGTCGGGGTGGGTTAGGGGTGGGGTTAGGGGTGGGGTTTGGGGTTGGGGTTTGGGGTTGGGGTTGGGGTTAGGGTTAGGGTTAGGGTAAGGGTTAGGGTTAGGGTTAGGGTTAATATCCGCTCGGGGTGGATCTTCGTTATTTCCCTTATATTGACCCATTTGTATATCTAGAACACCCTTGGGAGCGAAGAGGGTTCGTTTTGGGGGTTTTCGGGCTCAATATGGTAAATTCTTATTTTACTCAATTTTGGCCAATTCGGCCAGGTCGTGAAAAGCCTAATATCCGCTCGGGGAGGATCTTCTTTATTTCCCGTATATTGACCCATTTGGATGCTAGAACACCACTCGGAGCGAAGAGGGCTGGTTTGGGGGGTTTTTGGGCTCAATTTGGTAAGTTCCTTTTTTGCTAAATTTTGGCCAATTAGGCCAGGTCGCGAAGAGCCTAATATCCGCTCGGGGAGGATCTTCTTTATTTCCCGTATATTGACCCATTTGGATGCTAGAACACCCCTTGGAGCGAAGAGGGCTGGTTTTGGTGGTTTTTGGGCTCAATTTGGTAAATTCCTTTCTTTGCTCAATTTCGGCCAATTCGGACAGGTCGCTAAGAGCCTAATATCCGCTCGGGGAGGATCTTCATTATTTCCCGTGTATTGACCCATTTGCATGCCAGAACACCCCTCGGAACGAAGAGGGAGGGATGGTTTGAGGGGTTTTCGGGCTCAATTTGGTAAATTCCTTTTTTGCTCGGCCAGGTCGCGAAAGAGTCTAATATCCGGTCGGGGCGGGTTAGGGGTGGGGTTAGGGGTGGGGTTGGGGTTAGGGTTAGGGTTAATATCCGCTCGGGGTGGATCTTCGTTATTTCCCTTATATTGACCCATTTGGATGCTAGAACACCCTTCGGAGCGAAGAGGGCTGGTTTGGGGGGTTTTATGGCTCATTTTGGTAAATTCCTATTTTGCTCGGCCAGGTCGCGAAAGAGTCTAATATCCGGTCGGGGTGGGTTAGGGGTGAGTTTAGGGGTGTGGTTTGGGGTTAGGGTTGGGGTTTGGGGTTGGGGTTGGGGTTAGGGTTAGGGTTAGGGTAAGGGTTAGGGTTAGGGTTAGGGTTAATATCCGCTCGGGGTGGATCTTCTTTATTTCCCGTATATTCACCCATTTGGATGCTAGAACACCCCTCGGAACGAAGAGGGCTGGTTTGGGGGGTTTTATGGCTCAATTTGGTAAATTCCTATTTTGCTCAATTTTAGCCAATTAGGCCAGGTCGCGAAGAGCCTAATATCCGCTCGGGGAGGATCTTCTTTATTTCCCGTATATTGACCCATTTGGATGCTAGAACACCCCTTGGAGCGAAGAGGGCTGGTTTTGGGGGTTTTGGGGCTCAATTTGGTAAATTCCTATTTTGCTCAATTTTGGCCAATCCGGCCAGGTCGCTAAGAGCCTAATATCCGCTCGGGGAGGATCTTCATTATTTCCCGTGTATTACCCATTTGCATGCCAAAACACCCCTCGGAACGAAGAGGGCTGGTTTGGGGGGTTTACGGGCTCAAATTCCTTTTTTGCTCGGCCAGGTCGCGAAATAGTCTAATATCTGGTCGGGGCGGGTTAGGGGTGGGGTTAGGGGTGGGGTTTGGGGTTGGGGTTGGGGTTAGGGTTAGGGTTAGGGTAAGGGTTAGGGTTAGGGTTAGGGTTAATATCCGCTCGGGGTGGATCTTCGTTATTTCCCTTATTTTGACCCATTTGCATGCTAGAACACCCCTGGGAGCGAAGAGGATTCGTTTTGGGGGTTTTCAGGCTCAATATGGTAAATTCTTATTTTACTCAATTTTGGCCAATTCGGCCAAAAGCCTAATATCCGCTCGGGGTGGATCTTCTTTATTTCCTTTATTTTGACCCATTTGCATGCTAGAACACCCCTGGGAGCGAAGAGGGTTCGTTTTGGGGGTTTTCGGGCTCAATATGGTAAATTCCTATTTTGCTCAATTTTAGCCAATTAGGCCAGGTCGCGAAGAGCCTAATATCCGCTCGGGGAGGATCTTCATTATTTCCCGTGTATTGACCCATTTGCATGCCAGAACACCCCTCGGAACGAAGAGGGCTGGTTTTGGGTGTTTTGGGGCTCAATTTGGTAAATTCCTTTTTTGCTCAATTTTGGCCAATTCGGCCAGGTCGCTAAGAGCCTAATATCCGCTCGGGGAGGATCTTCATTATTTTCCGTATATTGACTCATTTGCATGCCAGAACACCCCTCGGAACGAAGAGGGCTGGTTTGGGGGGTTTTATGGCTCATTTTAGTAAATTCCTATTTTGCTCGGCCAGGTCGCGAAAGAGTCTAATATCCGGTCGGGGTGGGTTAGGGGTGAGGTTAGGGGTGTGGTTTGGGGTTGGGGTTGGGGTTTGGGGTTGGGGTTGGGGTTAGGGTTAGGGTTAGGGTAAGGGTTAGGGTTAGGGTTAGGGTTAATATCCGCTCGGGGTGGATCTTCGTTATTTCCCTTATATTGACCCATTTGCATGCTAGAACACCCCTTGGAGCGAAGAAGGCTGGTTTGGGGGGTTTTATGGCTCATTTTGGTAAATTCCTATTTTGCTCGGCCAGGTCGTGAAAGAGTCTAATATCCGGTCGGGCGGGTTAGGGGTGGGGTTAGGGGTGGGGTTGGGGTTAGGGTTAGGGTTAATATCCGCTCGTTGTGGATCTTCGTTATTTCCCTTATATTGACCCATTTGCATGCTAGAACACCCCTGGGAGCGAAGAGGGTTCGTTTTGGGGGTTTTCGGGCTCAATATGGAAAATTCTTATTTTACTCAAATTTGGCCAATTCGGCCAAAAGCCTAATATCCGCTCGGGATGGATCTTCTTTATTTCCCGTATATTCACCCATTTGGATGCTAGAACACCCCTTGGAGCGAAGAAGGCTGGTTTGGGGGGTTTTATGGCTCATTTTGGTAAATTCCTATTTTGCTCGGCCAGGTCGCGAAAGAGCCTAATATCCGGTCGGGGTGGGTTAGGGGTAGGGTAGGGTTAGGGCTGGGGTTGGGGTTTGGGGTTGGGGTTGGGGTTAGGGTTAATATCCGCTCGGGGTGGATCTTCGTTATTTCCCGTATATTGACCCATTTGCATGCTAGAACACCCCTCGGAACGAAGAGGGATGGTTTGAGGGGTTTTCGGGCTCAATTTATTAAATTCCTATTTTGCTCAATTTTCGCCAATCCGGCCAGGTCGCTAAGAGCCTAATATCCGCTCGGGGAGGATCTTCATTATTTCCCGTGTATTGACCCATTTGCATGCCAGAACACCTCTCGGAACGAAGAGGGCTGGTTTGGGAGGTTTACGGGCTCAATTTGGTAAATTCCTTTTTTGCTCGGCCAGGTCGCGAAAGAGTCTAATATCCGGTTGGGGTGGGTTAGGGGTGGGGTTAGCGGTGGGGTTGGGGTTAGGTTTAAGGTTAATATCCGCTCGGGGTGAATCTTCGTTATTTCCCTTATTTTGACCCATTTGCATGCTAGAACACCCCTTCGGAGCGACGAGGGTTCGTTTTGGGGGTTTTCGGGCTCAATATGGTAAATTCTTATTTTACTCAATTTTGGCCAATTCGGCCAAAAGCCCAATATCCGCTCGGGGTGGATCTTCTTTTTTTCCCGTATATTGACCCATATGGATGCTAGAACACCCTTCGGAGCGAAGAAGGCTGGTTTGGGGGGTTTTATGGCTCATTTTGGTAAATTCCTATTTTGCTCGGCCAGGTCGCGAAAGAGTCTAATATCCGGTCGGGGTGGGTTAGGGGAGGGGTTAGGGGTGGGGTTTGGGGTTTGGGGTTGGAGTTTGGGGTTGGGGTTGGGGTTAGGGTTAGGGTTAGGGTAAGGGTTAGGGTTAGGGTTAGGGTTAATATCCGCTCGGGGTGGATCTTCGTTATTTCCCTTATTTTGACCCATTTGCATGCTAGAACACCCCTGGGAGCGAAGAGGGTTCGTTTTGGGGGTTTTCGGGCTCAATATGGTAAATACTTATTTTACTCAATTTTGGCCAATTCGGCCAAAAGCCTAATATCCGCTCGGGGTGGATCTTCTTTATTTCCCTTATTTTGACCCATTTGCATGCTAGAACACCCCTGGAAGCGAAGAGGGTTCGTTTTGGGGGTTTTCGGGCTCAATATGGTAAATTCCTATTTTGCTCAATTTTAGCCAATTAGGCCAGGTCGCGAAGAGCCTAATATCCGCTCGGGAAGGATCTTCATTATTTCCCGTGTATTGACCCATTTGCATGCCAGAACACCCCTCGGAACGAAGAGGGCTGGTTTTGGGGGTTTTCGGGCTCAATTTGGTAAATTCCTTTTTTGCTCAATTTTGGCCAATTCGGCCAGGTTGCTAAGAGCCTAATATCCGCTCGGGGAGGATCTTCATTATTTCCCGTGTATTGACCCATTTGCATGCCAGAACACCCCTCGGAACGAAGAGGGCTGGTTTGGGGGGTTTACGGGCTCAATTTGGTAAATTCCTTTTTTGCTCGGCCAGGTTGCGAAAGAGTCTAATATCCGGTCGGGGTGGGTTAGGGGTGGGGTTTGGGGTTGGGGTTTGGGGTTGGGGTTGGGGTTAGGGTTAAGGGTAAGGGTTAGGGTTAGGGTTAGGGTTAATATCCGCTCGGGGTGGATCTTCGTTATTTCCCTTATTTTGACCCATTTGCATGCTAGAACACCCCTGGGAGCGAAGAGGATTCGTTTTTGGGGTTTTCGGGCTCAATATGGTAAATTCTTATTTTACTCAATTTTGGCCAATTCGGCCAAAAGCCTAATATCCGCTCGGGGTGGATCTTCTTTATTTCCCTTATTTTGACCCATTTGCATGCTAGAACACCCCTGGGAGCGAAGAGGGTTCGTTTTGGGGGTTTTCGGGCTCAATATGGTAAATTCCTATTTTGCTCAATTTTAGCCAATTAGGCCAGGTCGCGAAGAGCCTAATATCCGCTCGGGGAGGATCTTCATTATTTCCCGTGTATTGACCCATTTGCATGCCAGAACACCCCTCGGAACGAAGAGGGCTGGTTTGGGGGGTTTACGGGCTCAATTTGGTAAATTCCTTTTTTGCTCGGCCAGGTCGCGAAAGAGTCTAATATCCGGTCGGGGTGGGTTAGGGGTGGGGTTAGGGGTGGGGTTTGGGGTTGGGGTTTGGGGTTGGGGTTGGGGTTAGGGTTAGGGTTAGGGTAAGGGTTAGGGTTAGGGTTAGGGTTAATATCCGCTCGGGGTGGATCTTCGTTATTTCCCTTATATTGACCCATTTGTATATCTAGAACACCCTTGGGAGCGAAGAGGGTTCGTTTTGGGGGTTTTCGGGCTCAATATGGTAAATTCTTATTTTACTCAATTTTGGCCAATTCGGCCAGGTCGTGAAAAGCCTAATATCCGCTCGGGGAGGATCTTCTTTATTTCCCGTATATTGACCCATTTGGATGCTAGAACACCACTCGGAGCGAAGAGGGCTGGTTTGGGGGGTTTTTGGGCTCAATTTGGTAAGTTCCTTTTTTGCTAAATTTTGGCCAATTAGGCCAGGTCGCGAAGAGCCTAATATCCGCTCGGGGAGGATCTTCTTTATTTCCCGTATATTGACCCATTTGGATGCTAGAACACCCCTTGGAGCGAAGAGGGCTGGTTTTGGTGGTTTTTGGGCTCAATTTGGTAAATTCCTTTCTTTGCTCAATTTCGGCCAATTCGGACAGGTCGCTAAGAGCCTAATATCCGCTCGGGGAGGATCTTCATTATTTCCCGTGTATTGACCCATTTGCATGCCAGAACACCCCTCGGAACGAAGAGGGATGGTTTGAGGGGTTTTCGGGCTCAATTTGGTAAATTCCTTTTTTGCTCGGCCAGGTCGCGAAAGAGTCTAATATCCGGTCGGGGCGGGTTAGGGGTGGGGTTAGGGGTGGGGTTGGGGTTAGGGTTAGGGTTAATATCCGCTCGGGGTGGATCTTCGTTATTTCCCTTATATTGACCCATTTGGATGCTAGAACACCCTTCGGAGCGAAGAGGGCTGGTTTGGGGGGTTTTATGGCTCATTTTGGTAAATTCCTATTTTGCTCGGCCAGGTCGCGAAAGAGTCTAATATCCGGTCGGGGTGGGTTAGGGGTGAGTTTAGGGGTGTGGTTTGGGGTTAGGGTTGGGGTTTGGGGTTGGGGTTGGGGTTAGGGTTAGGGTTAGGGTAAGGGTTAGGGTTAGGGTTTGGGTTAATGTCCGCTCGGGGTGGATCTTCGTTATTTCCCTTATTTTGACCCATTTGCATGCTAGAACACCCCTGGGAGCGAAGAGGGTTCGTTTTGGGGGTTTTCGGGCTCAATATGGTAAATTCTTATTTTACTCAATTTTGGCCAATTCGGCCAAAAGCCTAATATCCGCTCGGGGTGGATCTTCTTTATTTCCCTTATTTTGACCCATTTGCATGCTAGAACACCCCTGGAAGCGAAGAGGGTTCGTTTTGGGGGTTTTCGGGCTCAATATGGTAAATTCCTATTTTGCTCAATTTTAGCCAATTAGGCCAGGTCGCGAAGAGCCTAATATCCGCTCGGGGAGGATCTTCTTTATTTCCCGTATATTGACCCATTTGGATGCTAGAACACCCCTTGGAGCGAAGAGGGCTGGTTTTGGGGGTTTTGGGGCTCAATTTGGTAAATTCCTATTTTGCTCAATTTTGGCCAATCCGGCCAGGTCGCTAAGAGCCTAATATCCGCTCGGGGAGGATCTTCATTATTTCCCGTGTATTGACCCATTTGCATGCCAAAACACCCCTCGGAACGAAGAGGGCTGGTTTGGGGGGTTTACGGGCTCAAATTCCTTTTTTGCTCGGCCAGGTCGCGAAAGAGTCTAATATCCGGTCAGGGCGGGTTAGGGGTGGGGTTAGGGGTGGGGTTTGGGGTTGGAGTTTGGGGTTGGGGTTGGGGTTAGGGTTAGGGTTAGGGTAAGGGTTAGGGTTAGGGTTAGGGTTAATATCCGCTCGGGGTGGATCTTCGTTATTTCCCTTATTTTGACCCATTTGCATGCTAGAACACCCCTGGGAGCGAAGAGGATTCGTTTTGGGGGTTTTCGGGCTCAATATGGTAAATTCTTATTTTACTCAATTTTGGCCAATTCGGCCAAAAGCCTAATATCCGCTCGGGGTGGATCTTCTTTATTTCCCTTATTTTGACCCATTTGCATGCTAGAACACCCCTGGGAGCGATGAGTGTTCGTTTTGGGGGTTTTCGGGCTCAATATGGTAAATTCCTATTTTGCTCAATTTTAGCCAATTAGGCCAGGTCGCGAAGAGCCTAATATCCGCTCGGGGAGGATCTTCATTATTTCCCGTGTATTGACCCATTTGCATGCCAGAACACCCCTCGGAACGAAGAGGGCTGGTTTTGGGTGTTTTGGGGCTCAATTTGGTAAATTCCTATTTTGCTCAATTTTGGCCAATCCGGCCAGGTCGCTAAGAGCCTAATATCCGCTCGGGGAGGATCTTCATTATTTCCCGTGTATTGACCCATTTGCATGCCAAAACACCCCTCGGAACGAAGAGGGCTGGTTTGGGGGGTTTACGGGCTCAAATTCCTTTTTTGCTCGGCCAGGTCGCGAAAGAGTCTAATATCCGGTCGGGGCGGGTTAGGGGTGGGGTTAGGGGTGGGGTTTGGGGTTGGGTTTGGGGTTAGGGTTAGGGTTAGGTAAGGGTTAGGGTTAGGGTTAGGGTTAATATCCGCTCGGGGTGGATCTTCGTTATTTCCCTTTTTTTGACCCATTTGCATGCTAGAACACCCCTGGGAGCGAAGAGGATTCGTTTTGGGGGTTTTCGGGCTCAATATGGTAAATTCTTATTTTACTCAATTTTGGCCAATCCGGCCAGGTCGCTAAGAGCCTAATATCCGCTCGGGGAGGATCTTCATTATTTCCCGTGTATTGACCCATTTGCATGCCAGAACACCCCTCGGAACGAAGAGGGCTGGTTTGGGAGGTTTACGGGCTCAATTTGGTAAATTCCTTTTTTGCTCGGCCAGGTCGCGAAAGAGTCTAATATCCGGTTGGGGTGGGTTAGGGGTGGGGTTAGGGGTGGGGTTGGGGTTAGGTTTAGGGTTAATATCCGCTCGGGGTGAATCTTCGTTATTTCCCTTATTTTGACCCATTTGCATGCTAGAACACCCCTTCGGAGCGACGAGGGTTCGTTTTGGGGGTTTTCTGGCTCAATATGGTAAATTCTTATTTTACTCAATTTTGGCCAATTCGGCCAAAAGCCCAATATCCGCTCGGGGTGGATCTTCTTTTTTTCCCGTATATTGACCCATTTGGATGCTAGAACACCCTTCGGAGCGAAGAAGGCTGGTTTGGGGGGTTTTATGGCTCATTTTGGTAAATTCCTATTTTGCTCGGCCAGGTCGCGAAAGAGTCTAATATCCGGTCGGGGTGGGTTAGGGGAGGGGTTAGGGGTGGGGTTTGGGGTTTGGGGTTGGAGTTTGGGGTTGGGGTTGGGGTTAGGGTTAGGGTTAGGGTAAGGGTTAGGGTTAGGGTTAATATCCGCTCGGGGTGGATCTTCGTTATTTCCCTTATTTTGACCCATTTGCATGCTAGAACACCCCTGGGAGCGAAGAGGGTTCGTTTTGGGGGTTTTCGGGCTCAATATGGTAAATTCTTATTTTACTCAATTTTGGCCAATTCGGCCAAAAGCCTAATATCCGCTCGGGGTGGATCTTCTTTATTTCCCTTATTTTGACCCACTTGCATGCTAGAACACCCCTGGAAGCGAAGAGGGTTCGTTTTGGGGGTTTTCGGGCTCAATATGGTAAATTCCTATTTTGCTCAATTTTAGCCAATTAGGCCAGGTCGCGAAGAGCCTAATATCCGCTCGGGAAGGATCTTCATTATTTCCCGTGTATTGACCAATTTGCATGCCAGAACACCCCTCGGAACGAAGAGGGCTGGTAGTGGGGGTTTTGGGGCTCAATTTGGTAAATTCCTTTTTTGCTCAATTTTGGCCAATTCAGCCAGGTTGCTAAGAGCCTAATATCCGCTCGGGGAGGATCTTCATTATTTCCCGTGTATTGACCCATTTGCATGCCAGAACACCCCTCGGAACGAAGAGGGCTGGTTTGGGGGGTTTACGGGCTCAATTTGGTAAATTCCTTTTTTGCTCGGCCAGGTTGCGAAAGAGTCTAATATCCGGTCGGGGTGGGTTAGGGGTGGGTTTAGGGGTGGGGTTTGGGGTTGGGGTTTGGGGTTGGGGTTGGGGTTAGGGTTAAGGGTAAGGGTTAGGGTTAGGGTTAGGGTTAATATCCGCTCGGGGTGGATCTTCGTTATTTCCCTTATATTGACCCATTTGGATGCTACAACACCCTTCGGAGCGAAGAGGGCTGGTTTGGGGGGTTTTATGGCTCATTTTGGTAATTTCCTATTTTGCTCGGCCAGGTCGCGAAAGAGTCTAATATCCGGTCGGGGTGGGTTAGGGGTGAGTTTAGGGGTGTGGTTTGGGGTTAGGGTTGGGGTTTGGGGTTGGGGTTGGGGTTAGGGTTAGGGTTAGGGTTAGGGTTAGGGTTAGGGTTAATATCCGCTCGGGGTGGATCTTCGTTATTTCCCTCATTTTGACCCATTTGCATGCTAGAACACCCCTGGGAGCGAAGAGGGTTCGTTTGGGGGGTTTTATGGCTCAATTTGGTAAATTCCTATTTTGCTCAATTTTAGCCAATTAGGCCAGGTCACGAAGAGCCTAATATCCGCTCGGGAAGGATCTTCTTTATTTCCCGTATATTGACCCATTTGGATGCTAGAACACCCCTTGGAGCGAAGAGGGCTGGTTTTGGGGGTTTTGGGGCTCAATTTGGTAAATTCCTATTTTGCTCAATATTGGCCAATCCGGCCAGGTCGCTAAGAGCCTAATATCCGCTCGGGGAGGATCTTCATTATTTCCCGTGTATTGACCCATTTGCATGCCAAAACACCCCTCGGAACGAAGAGGGCTGGTTTGGGGGGTTTACGGGCTCAAATTCCTTTTTTGCTCGGCCAGGTCTCGAAAGAGTCTAATATCCGGTCGGGGCGGGTTAGGGGTGGGGTTAGGGGTGGGGTTTGGGGTTGGAGTTTGGGGTTGGGGTTGGGGTTAGTGTTAGGGTTAGGGTAAGGGTTAGGGTTAGGGTTAGGGTTAGGGTTAATATCCGCTCGGGGTGGATCTTCGTTATTTCCCTTATTTTGACCCATTTGCATGCTAGAACACCCCTGGGAGCGAAGAGGATTCGTTTTGGGGGTTTTCGGGCTCAATATGGTAAATTCTTATTTTACTCAATTTTGGCCAATTCGGCCAAAATCCTAATATCCGCTCGGGGTGGATCTTCTTTATTTCCCTTATTTTGACCCATTTGCATGCTAGAACACCCCTGGGAGCGAAGAGTGTTCGTTTTGGGGGTTTTCGGGCTCAATATGGTAAATTCCTATTTTGCTCAATTTTAGCCAATTAGGCCAGGTCGCGAAGAGCCTAATATCCGCTCGGGGAGGATCTTCATTATTTCCCGTGTATTGACCCATTTGCATGCCAGAACACCCCTCGGAACGAAGAGGGCTGGTTTTGGGTGTTTTGGGGCTCAATTTGGTAAATTCCTTTTTTGCTCAATTTTGGCCAATTCGGCCAGGTCGCTAAGAGCCTAATATCCGCTCGGGGAGGATCTTCATTATTTTCCGTATATTGACTCATTTGCATGCCAGAACACCCCTCGGAACGAAGAGGGCTGGTTTGGGGGGTTTTATGGCTCATTTTCGTAAATTCCTATTTTGCTCGGCCAGGTCGCGAAAGAGTCTAATATCCGGTCGGGGTGGGTTAGGGGTGAGGTTAGGGGTGTGGTTTGGGGTTGGGGTTGGGGTTTGGGGTTGGGGTTGGGGTTAGGGTTAGGGTTAGGGTAAGGGTTAGGGTTAGGGTTAGGGTTAGGGTTAATATCCGCTCGGGGTGGATCTTCGTTATTTCCCTTATATTGACCCATTTGCATGCTAGAACACCCCTTGGAGCGAAGAAGGCTGGTTTGGGGGGTTTTATGGCTCATTTTGGTAAATTCCTATTTTGCTCGGCCAGGTCGTGAAAGAGTCTAATATCCGGTCGGGCGGGTTAGGGGTGGGGTTAGGGGTGGGGTTGGGGTTAGGGTTAGGGTTAATATCCGCTCGTTGTGGATCTTCGTTATTTCCCTTATATTGACCCATTTGCATGCTAGAACACCCCTGGGAGCGAAGAAGGTTCGTTTTGGGGGTTTTCGGGCTCAATATGGAAAATTCTTATTTTACTCAATTTTGGCCAATTCGGCCAAAAGCCTAATATCCGCTCGGGATGGATCTTCTTTATTTCCCGTATATTCACCCATTTGGATGCTAGAACACCCCTTGGAGCGAAGAAGGCTGGTTTGGGGGGTTTTATGGCTCATTTTGGTAAATTCCTATTTTGCTCGGCCAGGTCGCGAAAGAGCCTAATATCCGGTCGGGGTGGGTTAGGGGTAGGGTAGGGTTAGGGCTAGGGTTGGGGTTTGGGGTTGGGGTTGGGGTTAGGGTTAATATCCGCTCGGGGTGGATCTTCGTTATTTCCCGTATATTGACCCATTTGCATGCTAGAACACCCCTCGGAACGAAGAGGGATGGTTTGAGGGGTTTTCGGGCTCAATTTATTAAATTCCTATTTTGCTCAATTTTGGCCAATCCGGCCAGGTCGCTAAGAGCCTAATATCCGCTCGGGGAGGATCTTCATTATTTCCCGTGTATTGACCCATTTGCATGCCAGAACACCCCTCGGAACGAAGAGGGCTGGTTTGGGAGGTTTACGGGCTCAATTTGGTAAATTCCTTTTTTGCTCGGCCAGGTCGCGAAAGAGTCTAATATCCGGTTGGGGTGGGTTAGGGGTGGGGTTAGGGGTGGGGTTGGGGTTAGGTTTAGGGTTAATATCCGCTCGGGGTGGATCTTCTTTTTTTCCCGTATATTTACCCATTTGGATGCTAGAACACCCTTCGGAG
Organism: Lytechinus pictus; assembly: GCF_037042905.1. Taxonomy (NCBI): domain Eukaryota; kingdom Metazoa; phylum Echinodermata; class Echinoidea; order Temnopleuroida; family Toxopneustidae; genus Lytechinus; species Lytechinus pictus. The sequence continues at coordinate 425,297 of NW_026974153.1, forward strand.
CGAAGAAGGCTGGTTTGGGGGGTTTTATGGCTCATTTTGGTAAATTCCTATTTTGCTCGGCCAGGTCGCGAAAGAGTCTAATATCCGGTCGGGGTGGGTTAGGGGAGGGGTTAGGGGTGGGGTTTGGGGTTTGGGGTTGGAGTTTGGGGTTGGGGTTGGGGTTAGGGTTAGGGTTAGGGTTAGGGTTAGGGTTAGGGTTAGGGTTAATATCCGCTCGGGGTGGATCTTCGTTATTTCCCTTATTTTGACCCATTTGCATGCTAGAACACCCCTGGGAGCGAAGAGGGTTCGTTTTGGGGGTTTTCGGGCTCAATATGGTAAATTCTTATTTTACTCAATTTTGGCCAATTCGGCCAAAAGCCTAATATCCGCTCGGGGTGGATCTTCGTTATTTCCCTTATATTGACCCATTTGCATGCTAGAACACCCCTTGGAGCGAAGAAGGCTGGTTTGGGGGGTTTTATGGCTCATTTTGGTAAATTCCTATTTTGCTCGGCCAGGTCGTGAAAGAGTCTAATATCCGGTCGGGCGGGTTAGGGGTGGGGTTAGGGGTGGGGTTGGGGTTAGGGTTAGGGTTAATATCCGCTCGTTGTGGATCTTCGTTATTTCCCTTATATTGACCCATTTGCATGCTAGAACACCCCTGGGAGCGAAGAAGGTTCGTTTTGGGGGTTTTCGGGCTCAATATGGAAAATTCTTATTTTACTCAATTTTGGCCAATTCGGCCAAAAGCCTAATATCCGCTCGGGATGGATCTTCTTTATTTCCCGTATATTCACCCATTTGGATGCTAGAACACCCCTTGGAGCGAAGAAGGCTGGTTTGGGGGGTTTTATGGCTCATTTTGGTAAATTCCTATTTTGCTCGGCCAGGTCGCGAAAGAGCCTAATATCCGGTCGGGGTGGGTTAGGGGTAGGGTAGGGTTAGGGCTAGGGTTGGGGTTTGGGGTTGGGGTTGGGGTTAGGGTTAATATCCGCTCGGGGTGGATCTTCGTTATTTCCCGTATATTGACCCATTTGCATGCTAGAACACCCCTCGGAACGAAGAGGGATGGTTTGAGGGGTTTTCGGGCTCAATTTATTAAATTCCTATTTTGCTCAATTTTGGCCAATCCGGCCAGGTCGCTAAGAGCCTAATATCCGCTCGGGGAGGATCTTCATTATTTCCCGTGTATTGACCCATTTGCATGCCAGAACACCCCTCGGAACGAAGAGGGCTGGTTTGGGAGGTTTACGGGCTCAATTTGGTAAATTCCTTTTTTGCTCGGCCAGGTCGCGAAAGAGTCTAATATCCGGTTGGGGTGGGTTAGGGGTGGGGTTAGGGGTGGGGTTGGGGTTAGGTTTAGGGTTAATATCCGCTCGGGGTGGATCTTCTTTTTTTCCCGTATATTTACCCATTTGGATGCTAGAACACCCTTCGGAGCGAAGAAGGCTGGTTTGGGGGGTTTTATGGCTCATTTTGGTAAATTCCTATTTTGCTCGGCCAGGTCGCGAAAGAGTCTAATATCCGGTCGGGGTGGGTTAGGGGAGGGGTTAGGGGTGGGGTTTGGGGTTTGGGGTTGGAGTTTGGGGTTGGGGTTGGGGTTAGGGTTAGGGTTAGGGTTAGGGTTAGGGTTAGGGTTAGGGTTAATATCCGCTCGGGGTGGATCTTCGTTATTTCCCTTATTTTGACCCATTTGCATGCTAGAACACCCCTGGGAGCGAAGAGGGTTCGTTTTGGGGGTTTTCGGGCTCAATATGGTAAATTCTTATTTTACTCAATTTTGGCCAATTCGGCCAAAAGCCTAATATCCGCTCGGGGTGGATCTTCTTTATTTCCCTTATTTTGACCCATTTGCATGCTAGAACACCCCTGGAAGCGAAGAGGGTTCGTTTTGGGGGTTTTCGGGCTCAATATGGTAAATTCCTATTTTGCTCAATTTTAGCCAATTAGGCCAGGTCGCGAAGAGCCTAATATCCGCTCGGGAAGGATCTTCATTATTTCCCGTGTATTGACCCATTTGCATGCCAGAACACCCCTCGGAACGAAGAGGGCTGGTTTTGGGGGTTTTGGGGCTCAATTTGGTAAATTCCTTTTTTGCTCAATTTTGGCCAATTCGGCCAGGTTGCTAAGAGCCTAATATCCGCTCGGGGAGGATCTTCATTATTTCCCGTGTATTGACCCATTTGCATGCCAGAACACCCCTCGGAACGAAGAGGGCTGGTTTGGGGGGTTTACGGGCTCAATTTGGTAAATTCCTTTTTTGCTCGGCCAGGTTGCGAAAGAGTCTAATATCCGGTCGGGGTGGGTTAGGGGTGGGGTTAGGGGTGGGGTTTGGGGTTGGGGTTTGGGGTTGGGGTTGGGGTTAGGGTTAAGGGTTAGGGTTAGGGTTAGGGTTAATATCCGCTCGGGGTGGATCTTCGTTATTTCCCTTATATCGACCCATTTGCATATCTAGAAAACCCCTGGGAGCGAAGAGGGTTCGTTTTGGGAGTTTTCGGGCTCAATATGGTAAATTCTTATTTTACTCAATTTTGGCCAATTCGGCCAAAAGCCTAATATCCGCTCGGGAAGGATCTTCATTATTTCCAGTGTATTGACCCATTTGCATGCCAGAACACCCCTCGGAACGAAGAGGGCTGGTTTTGGGGGTTTTGGGGCTCAATTTGGTAAATTCCTTTTTTGCTCAATTTTGGCCAATTCGGCCAGGTTGCTAAGAGCCTAATATCCGCTCGGGGAGGATCTTCATTATTTCCCGTGTATTGACCCATTTGCATGCCAGAACACCCCTCGGAACGAAGAGGGCTGGTTTGGGGGGTTTACGGGCTCAATTTGGTAAATTCCTTTTTTGCTCGGCCAGGTTGCGAAAGAGTCTAATATCCGGTCGGGGTGGGTTAGGGGTGGGGTTAGGGGTGGGGTTTGGGGTTGGGGTTTGGGGTTGGGGTTGGGGTTAGGGTTAAGGGTAAGGGTTAGGGTTAGGGTTAGGGTTAATATCCGCTCGGGGTGGATCTTCGTTATTTCCCTTATTTTGACCCATTTGCATGCTAGAACACCCCTGGGAGCGAAGAGGATTCGTTTTGGGGGTTTTCGGGCTCAATATGGTAAATTCTTATTTTACTCAATTTTGGCCAATTTGGCCAAAAGCCTAATATCCGCTCGGGGTGGATCTTCTTTATTTCCCTTATTTTGACCCATTTGCATGCTAGAACACCCCTGGGAGCGAAGAGGGTTCGTTTTGGGGGTTTTCGGGCTCAATATGGTAAATTCCTATTTTGCTCAATTTTAGCCAATTAGGCCAGGTCGCGAAGAGCCTAATATCCGCTCGGGGAGGATCTTCATTATTTCCCGTGTATTGACCCATTTGCATGCCAGAACACCCCTCGGAACGAAGAGGGCTGGTTTTGGGTGTTTTGGGGCTCAATTTGGTAAATTCCTTTTTTGCTCAATTTTGGCCAATTCGGCCAGGTCGCTAAGAGCCTAATATCCGCTCGGGGAGGATCTTCATTATTTTCCGTATATTGACTCATTTGCATGCCAGAACACCCCTCGGAACGAAGAGGGCTGGTTTGGGGGGTTTTATGGCTCATTTTCGTAAATTCCTATTTTGCTCGGCCAGGTCGCGAAAGAGTCTAATATCCGGTCGGGGTGGGTTAGGGGTGAGGTTAGGGGTGTGGTTTGGGGTTGGGGTTGGGGTTTGGGGTTGGGGTTGGGGTTAGGGTTAGATTTAGGGTAAGGGTTAGGGTTAGGGTTAGGGTTAATATCCGCTCGGGGTGGATCTTCGTTATTTCCCTTATAATGACCCATTTGCATGCTAGAACACCCCTTGGAGCGAAGAAGGCTGGTTTGGGGGGTTTTATGGCTCATTTTGGTAAATTCCTATTTTGCTCGGCCAGGTCGTGAAAGAGTCTAATATCCGGTCGGGGCGGGTTAGGGGTGGGGTTAGGGGTGGGGTTGGGGTTAGGGTTAGGGTTAATATCCGCTCGTTGTGGATCTTCGTTATTTCCCTTATATTGACCCATTTGCATGCTAGAACACCCCTGGGAGCGAAGAGGGTTCGTTTTGGGGGTTTTCGGGCTCAATATGGAAAATTCTTATTTTACTCAATTTTGGCCAATTCGGCCAAAAGCCTAATATCCGCTCGGGATGGATCTTCTTTATTTCCCGTATATTCACCCATTTGGATGCTAGAACACCCCTTGGAGCGAAGAAGGCTGGTTTGGGGGGTTTTATGGCTCATTTTGGTAAATTCCTATTTTGCTCGGCCAGGTCGCGAAAGAGCCTAATATCCGGTCGGGGTGGGTTAGGGGTAGGGTAGGGTTAGGGCTGGGGTTGGGGTTTGGGGTTGGGGTTGGGGTTAGGGTTAATATCCGCTCGGGGTGGATCTTCGTTATTTCCCGTATATTGACCCATTTGCATGCTAGAACACCCCTCGGAACGAAGAGGGATGGTTTGAGGGGTTTTCGGGCTCAATTTGGTAAATTCCTATTTTGTTCGGCCAAAAGCCCAATATCCGCTCGGGGTGGATCTTCTTTTTTTCCCGTATATTGACCCATTTGGATGCTAGAACACCCTTCGGAGCGAAGAAGGCTGGTTTGGGGGGTTTTATGGCTCATTTTGGTAAATTCCTATTTTGCTCGGCCAGGTCGCGAAAGAGTCTAATATCCGGTCGGGGTGGGTTAGGGGTGAGTTTAGGGGTGGGGTTTGGGGTTTGGGGTTGGAGTTTGGGGTTGGGGTTGGGGTTAGGGTTAGGGTAAGGGTTAGGGTTAGGGTTAGGGTTAATATCCGCTCGGGGTGGATCTTCTTTATTTCCCGTATATTCACCCATTTGGATGCTAGAACACCCCTCGGAACGAAGAGGGCTGGTTTGGGGGGTTTTATGGCTCAATTTGGTAAATTCCTATTTTGCTCAATTTTAGCCAATTAGGCCAGGTCGCGAAGAGCCTAATATCCGCTCGGGGAGGATCTTCTTTATTTCCCGTATATTGACCCATTTGGATGCTAGAACACCCCTCGGAACGAAGAGGGCTGGTTTTGGGGGTTTTGGGGCTCAATTTGGTAAATTCCTTTTTTGCTCAATTTTGGCCAATTCGGCCAGGTTGCTAAGAGCCTAATATCCGCTCGTGGAGGATCTTCATTATTTCCCGTGTATTGACCCATTTGCATGCCAGAACACCCCTCGGAACGAAGAGGGCTGGTTTGGGGGGTTTACGGGCTCAATTTGGTAAATTCCTTTTTTGCTCGGCCAGGTTGCGAAAGAGTCTAATATCCGGTCGGGGTGGGTTAGGGGTGGGGTTAGGGGTGGGGTTTGGGGTTGGGGTTTGGGGTTGGGGTTGGGGTTAGGGTTAAGGGTTAGGGTTAGGGTTAGGGTTAATATCCGCTCGGGGTGGATCTTCGTTATTTCCCTTACATTGACCCATTTGCATGGTAAAACACCCCTGGGAGCGAAGAGGGTTCGTTTTGGGGGTTTTCGGGCTCAATATGGTAAATTCTTATTTTACTCAATTTTGGCCAATTCGGCCAAAAGCCTAATATCTGCTCGGGATGGATCTTCTTTTTTTCCCGTATGTTGACCCATTTGGATGCTAGAACACCCTTCGGAGCGGAGAAGGCTGGTTTGGGGGGTTTTATGGCTCATTTTGGTAAATTCCTATTTTGCTCGGCCAGGTCGCGAAAGTGTCTAATATCCGGTCGGGGTGGGTTAGGGGGTGGGGTTAGGGGTGGGGTTTGGGGTTGGAGTTTGGGGTTGGGGTTTGGGTTAGGGTTTAGGGTTAGGGTTAGGGTAAGGGTTAGGGTTAGGGTTAGGGTTAATATCCGCTCGGGGTGGATCTTCGTTATTTCCCTTATATTGACCCATTTGCATGCTAGAACACCCCTGGGAGCGAAGAGGGTTCGTTTTGGGGGTTTTCGGGCTCAATATGGTAAATTCTTATTTTACTCAATTTTGGCCAATTCGGCCAAAAGCCTAATATCCGCTTTGGGTGGATTTTCATTATTTCCCGTGTATTGACCCATTCGCATGCCAGAGCACCCCTCAGAACGAAGAGGGCTGGTTTGGGGGGTTTACGGGCTCAATTTGGTAAATTCCTATTTTGCTCAATTTTAGCCAATTAGGCCAGGTCGCGAAGAGCCTAATATCCGCTCGGGGAGGATCTTCTTTATTTCCCGTATATTGACCCATTTGGATGCTAGAACATCCCTCGGAACGAAGAGGGCTGGTTTGGGGGGTTTTATGGCTCATTTTCGTAAATTCCTATTTTGCTCGGCCAGGTCGCGAAAGAGTCTAATATCCGGTCGGGGTGGGTTAGGGGTGAGGTTAGGGGTGTGGTTTGGGGTTGGGGTTGGGGTTTGGGGTTGGGGTTGGGGTTAGGGTTAGGGTTAGGGTAAGGGTTAGGGTTAGGGTTAGGGTTAGGGTTAATATCCGCTCGGGGTGGATCTTCGTTATTTCCCTTATATTGACCCATTTGCATGCTAGAACACCCCTTGGAGCGAAGAAGGCTGGTTTGGGGGGTTTTATGGCTCATTTTGGTAAATTCCTATTTTGCTCGGCCAGGTCGTGAAAGAGTCTAATATCCGGTCGGGCGGGTTAGGGGTTGGGTTAGGGGTGGGGTTGGGGTTAGGGTTAGGGTTAATATCCGCTCGTTGTGGATCTTCGTTATTTCCCTTATATTGACCCATTTGCATGCTAGAACACCCCTGGGAGCGAAGAAGGTTCGTTTTGGGGGTTTTCGGGCTCAATATGGAAAATTCTTATTTTACTCAATTTTGGCCAATTCGGCCAAAAGCCTAATATCCGCTCGGGATGGATCTTCTTTATTTCCCGTATATTCACCCATTTGGATGCTAGAACACCCCTTGGAGCGAAGAAGGCTGGTTTGGGGGGTTTTATGGCTCATTTTGGTAAATTCCTATTTTGCTCGGCCAGGTCGCGAAAGAGCCTAATATCCGGTCGGGGTGGGTTAGGGGTAGGGTAGGGTTAGGGCTAGGGTTGGGGTTTGGGGTTGGGGTTGGGGTTAGGGTTAATATCCGCTCGGGGTGGATCTTCGTTATTTCCCGTATATTGACCAATTTGCATGCCAGAACACCCCTCGGAACGAAGAGGGCTGGTAGTGGGGGTTTTGGGGCTCAATTTGGTAAATTCCTTTTTTGCTCAATTTTGGCCAATTCAGCCAGGTTGCTAAGAGCCTAATATCCGCTCGGGGAGGATCTTCATTATTTCCCGTGTATTGACCCATTTGCATGCCAGAACACCCCTCGGAACGAAGAGGGCTGGTTTGGGGGGTTTACGGGCTCAATTTGGTAAATTCCTTTTTTGCTCGGCCAGGTTGCGAAAGAGTCTAATATCCGGTCGGGGTGGGTTAGGGGTGGGTTTAGGGGTGGGGTTTGGGGTTGGGGTTTGGGGTTGGGGTTGGGGTTAGGGTTAAGGGTAAGGGTTAGGGTTAGGGTTAGGGTTAATATCCGCTCGGGGTGGATCTTCGTTATTTCCCTTATATTGACCCATTTGGATGCTACAACACCCTTCGGAGCGAAGAGGGCTGGTTTGGGGGGTTTTATGGCTCATTTTGGTAATTTCCTATTTTGCTCGGCCAGGTCGCGAAAGAGTCTAATATCCGGTCGGGGTGGGTTAGGGGTGAGTTTAGGGGTGTGGTTTGGGGTTAGGGTTGGGGTTTGGGGTTGGGGTTGGGGTTAGGGTTAGGGTTAGGGTTAGGGTTAGGGTTAATATCCGCTCGGGGTGGATCTTCGTTATTTCCCTCATTTTGACCCATTTGCATGCTAGAACACCCCTGGGAGCGAAGAGGGTTCGTTTGGGGGGTTTTATGGCTCAATTTGGTAAATTCCTATTTTGCTCAATTTTAGCCAATTAGGCCAGGTCACGAAGAGCCTAATATCCGCTCGGGAAGGATCTTCTTTATTTCCCGTATATTGACCCATTTGGATGCTAGAACACCCCTTGGAGCGAAGAGGGCTGGTTTTGGGGGTTTTGGGGCTCAATTTGGTAAATTCCTATTTTGCTCAATTTTGGCCAATCCGGCCAGGTCGCTAAGAGCCTAATATCCGCTCGGGGAGGATCTTCATTATTTCCCGTGTATTGACCCATTTGCATGCCAAAACACCCCTCGGAACGAAGAGGGCTGGTTTGGGGGGTTTACGGGCTCAAATTCCTTTTTTGCTCGGCCAGGTCTCGAAAGAGTCTAATATCCGGTCGGGGCGGGTTAGGGGTGGGGTTAGGGGTGGGGTTTGGGGTTGGAGTTTGGGGTTGGGGTTGGGGTTAGTGTTAGGGTTAGGGTAAGGGTTAGGGTTAGGGTTAGGGTTAGGGTTAATATCCGCTCGGGGTGGATCTTCGTTATTTCCCTTATTTTGACCCATTTGCATGCTAGAACACCCCTGGGAGCGAAGAGGATTCGTTTTGGGGGTTTTCGGGCTCAATATGGTAAATTCTTATTTTACTCAATTTTGGCCAATTCGGCCAAAAGCCTAATATCCGCTCGGGGTGGATCTTCTTTATTTCCCTTATTTTGACCCATTTGCATGCTAGAACACCCCTGGGAGCGAAGAGTGTTCGTTTTGGGGGTTTTCGGGCTCAATATGGTAAATTCCTATTTTGCTCAATTTTAGCCAATTAGGCCAGGTCGCGAAGAGCCTAATATCCGCTCGGGGAGGATCTTCATTATTTCCCGTGTATTGACCCATTTGCATGCCAGAACACCCCTCGGAACGAAGAGGGCTGGTTTTGGGTGTTTTGGGGCTCAATTTGGTAAATTCCTTTTTTGCTCAATTTTGGCCAATTCGGCCAGGTCGCTAAGAGCCTAATATCCGCTCGGGGAGGATCTTCATTATTTTCCGTATATTGACTCATTTGCATGCCAGAACACCCCTCGGAACGAAGAGGGCTGGTTTGGGGGGTTTTATGGCTCATTTTCGTAAATTCCTATTTTGCTCGGCCAGGTCGCGAAAGAGTCTAATATCCGGTCGGGGTGGGTTAGGGGTGAGGTTAGGGGTGTGGTTTGGGGTTGGGGTTGGGGTTTGGGGTTGGGGTTGGGGTTAGGGTTAGGGTTAGGGTAAGGGTTAGGGTTAGGGTTAGGGTTAGGGTTAATATCCGCTCGGGGTGGATCTTCGTTATTTCCCTTATATTGACCCATTTGCATGCTAGAACACCCCTTGGAGCGAAGAAGGCTGGTTTGGGGGGTTTTATGGCTCATTTTGGTAAATTCCTATTTTGCTCGGCCAGGTCGTGAAAGAGTCTAATATCCGGTCGGGCGGGTTAGGGGTGGGGTTAGGGGTGGGGTTGGGGTTAGGGTTAGGGTTAATATCCGCTCGTTGTGGATCTTCGTTATTTCCCTTATATTGACCCATTTGCATGCTAGAACACCCCTGGGAGCGAAGAAGGTTCGTTTTGGGGGTTTTCGGGCTCAATATGGAAAATTCTTATTTTACTCAATTTTGGCCAATTCGGCCAAAAGCCTAATATCCGCTCGGGATGGATCTTCTTTATTTCCCGTATATTCACCCATTTGGATGCTAGAACACCCCTTGGAGCGAAGAAGGCTGGTTTGGGGGGTTTTATGGCTCATTTTGGTAAATTCCTATTTTGCTCGGCCAGGTCGCGAAAGAGCCTAATATCCGGTCGGGGTGGGTTAGGGGTAGGGTAGGGTTAGGGCTAGGGTTGGGGTTTGGGGTTGGGGTTGGGGTTAGGGTTAATATCCGCTCGGGGTGGATCTTCGTTATTTCCCGTATATTGACCCATTTGCATGCTAGAACACCCCTCGGAACGAAGAGGGATGGTTTGAGGGGTTTTCGGGCTCAATTTATTAAATTCCTATTTTGCTCAATTTTGGCCAATCCGGCCAGGTCGCTAAGAGCCTAATATCCGCTCGGGGAGGATCTTCATTATTTCCCGTGTATTGACCCATTTGCATGCCAGAACACCCCTCGGAACGAAGAGGGCTGGTTTGGGAGGTTTACGGGCTCAATTTGGTAAATTCCTTTTTTGCTCGGCCAGGTCGCGAAAGAGTCTAATATCCGGTTGGGGTGGGTTAGGGGTGGGGTTAGGGGTGGGGTTGGGGTTAGGTTTAGGGTTAATATCCGCTCGGGGTGGATCTTCTTTTTTTCCCGTATATTTACCCATTTGGATGCTAGAACACCCTTCGGAGCGAAGAAGGCTGGTTTGGGGGGTTTTATGGCTCATTTTGGTAAATTCCTATTTTGCTCGGCCAGGTCGCGAAAGAGTCTAATATCCGGTCGGGGTGGGTTAGGGGAGGGGTTAGGGGTGGGGTTTGGGGTTTGGGGTTGGAGTTTGGGGTTGGGGTTGGGGTTAGGGTTAGGGTTAGGGTTAGGGTTAGGGTTAGGGTTAGGGTTAATATCCGCTCGGGGTGGATCTTCGTTATTTCCCTTATTTTGACCCATTTGCATGCTAGAACACCCCTGGGAGCGAAGAGGGTTCGTTTTGGGGGTTTTCGGGCTCAATATGGTAAATTCTTATTTTACTCAATTTTGGCCAATTCGGCCAAAAGCCTAATATCCGCTCGGGGTGGATCTTCTTTATTTCCCTTATTTTGACCCATTTGCATGCTAGAACACCCCTGGAAGCGAAGAGGGTTCGTTTTGGGGGTTTTCGGGCTCAATATGGTAAATTCCTATTTTGCTCAATTTTAGCCAATTAGGCCAGGTCGCGAAGAGCCTAATATCCGCTCGGGAAGGATCTTCATTATTTCCCGTGTATTGACCCATTTGCATGCCAGAACACCCCTCGGAACGAAGAGGGCTGGTTTTGGGGGTTTTGGGGCTCAATTTGGTAAATTCCTTTTTTGCTCAATTTTGGCCAATTCGGCCAGGTTGCTAAGAGCCTAATATCCGCTCGGGGAGGATCTTCATTATTTCCCGTGTATTGACCCATTTGCATGCCAGAACACCCCTCGGAACGAAGAGGGCTGGTTTGGGGGGTTTACGGGCTCAATTTGGTAAATTCCTTTTTTGCTCGGCCAGGTTGCGAAAGAGTCTAATATCCGGTCGGGGTGGGTTAGGGGTGGGGTTAGGGGTGGGGTTTGGGGTTGGGGTTTGGGGTTGGGGTTGGGGTTAGGGTTAAGGGTTAGGGTTAGGGTTAGGGTTAATATCCGCTCGGGGTGGATCTTCGTTATTTCCCTTATATCGACCCATTTGCATATCTAGAAAACCCCTGGGAGCGAAGAGGGTTCGTTTTGGGAGTTTTCGGGCTCAATATGGTAAATTCTTATTTTACTCAATTTTGGCCAATTCGGCCAAAAGCCTAATATCCGCTCGGGAAGGATCTTCATTATTTCCAGTGTATTGACCCATTTGCATGCCAGAACACCCCTCGGAACGAAGAGGGCTGGTTTTGGGGGTTTTGGGGCTCAATTTGGTAAATTCCTTTTTTGCTCAATTTTGGCCAATTCGGCCAGGTTGCTAAGAGCCTAATATCCGCTCGGGGAGGATCTTCATTATTTCCCGTGTATTGACCCATTTGCATGCCAGAACACCCCTCGGAACGAAGAGGGCTGGTTTGGGGGGTTTACGGGCTCAATTTGGTAAATTCCTTTTTTGCTCGGCCAGGTTGCGAAAGAGTCTAATATCCGGTCGGGGTGGGTTAGGGGTGGGGTTAGGGGTGGGGTTTGGGGTTGGGGTTTGGGGTTGGGGTTGGGGTTAGGGTTAAGGGTAAGGGTTAGGGTTAGGGTTAGGGTTAATATCCGCTCGGGGTGGATCTTCGTTATTTCCCTTATTTTGACCCATTTGCATGCTAGAACACCCCTGGGAGCGAAGAGGATTCGTTTTGGGGGTTTTCGGGCTCAATATGGTAAATTCTTATTTTACTCAATTTTGGCCAATTTGGCCAAAAGCCTAATATCCGCTCGGGGTGGATCTTCTTTATTTCCCTTATTTTGACCCATTTGCATGCTAGAACACCCCTGGGAGCGAAGAGGGTTCGTTTTGGGGGTTTTCGGGCTCAATATGGTAAATTCCTATTTTGCTCAATTTTAGCCAATTAGGCCAGGTCGCGAAGAGCCTAATATCCGCTCGGGGAGGATCTTCATTATTTCCCGTGTATTGACCCATTTGCATGCCAGAACACCCCTCGGAACGAAGAGGGCTGGTTTTGGGTGTTTTGGGGCTCAATTTGGTAAATTCCTTTTTTGCTCAATTTTGGCCAATTCGGCCAGGTCGCTAAGAGCCTAATATCCGCTCGGGGAGGATCTTCATTATTTTCCGTATATTGACTCATTTGCATGCCAGAACACCCCTCGGAACGAAGAGGGCTGGTTTGGGGGGTTTTATGGCTCATTTTCGTAAATTCCTATTTTGCTCGGCCAGGTCGCGAAAGAGTCTAATATCCGGTCGGGGTGGGTTAGGGGTGAGGTTAGGGGTGTGGTTTGGGGTTGGGGTTGGGGTTTGGGGTTGGGGTTGGGGTTAGGGTTAGATTTAGGGTAAGGGTTAGGGTTAGGGTTAGGGTTAATATCCGCTCGGGGTGGATCTTCGTTATTTCCCTTATAATGACCCATTTGCATGCTAGAACACCCCTTGGAGCGAAGAAGGCTGGTTTGGGGGGTTTTATGGCTCATTTTGGTAAATTCCTATTTTGCTCGGCCAGGTCGTGAAAGAGTCTAATATCCGGTCGGGGCGGGTTAGGGGTGGGGTTAGGGGTGGGGTTGGGGTTAGGGTTAGGGTTAATATCCGCTCGTTGTGGATCTTCGTTATTTCCCTTATATTGACCCATTTGCATGCTAGAACACCCCTGGGAGCGAAGAGGGTTCGTTTTGGGGGTTTTCGGGCTCAATATGGAAAATTCTTATTTTACTCAATTTTGGCCAATTCGGCCAAAAGCCTAATATCCGCTCGGGATGGATCTTCTTTATTTCCCGTATATTCACCCATTTGGATGCTAGAACACCCCTTGGAGCGAAGAAGGCTGGTTTGGGGGGTTTTATGGCTCATTTTGGTAAATTCCTATTTTGCTCGGCCAGGTCGCGAAAGAGCCTAATATCCGGTCGGGGTGGGTTAGGGGTAGGGTAGGGTTAGGGCTGGGGTTGGGGTTTGGGGTTGGGGTTGGGGTTAGGGTTAATATCCGCTCGGGGTGGATCTTCGTTATTTCCCGTATATTGACCCATTTGCATGCTAGAACACCCCTCGGAACGAAGAGGGATGGTTTGAGGGGTTTTCGGGCTCAATTTGGTAAATTCCTATTTTGTTCGGCCAAAAGCCCAATATCCGCTCGGGGTGGATCTTCTTTTTTTCCCGTATATTGACCCATTTGGATGCTAGAACACCCTTCGGAGCGAAGAAGGCTGGTTTGGGGGGTTTTATGGCTCATTTTGGTAAATTCCTATTTTGCTCGGCCAGGTCGCGAAAGAGTCTAATATCCGGTCGGGGTGGGTTAGGGGTGAGTTTAGGGGTGGGGTTTGGGGTTTGGGGTTGGAGTTTGGGGTTGGGGTTGGGGTTAGGGTTAGGGTAAGGGTTAGGGTTAGGGTTAGGGTTAATATCCGCTCGGGGTGGATCTTCTTTATTTCCCGTATATTCACCCATTTGGATGCTAGAACACCCCTCGGAACGAAGAGGGCTGGTTTGGGGGGTTTTATGGCTCAATTTGGTAAATTCCTATTTTGCTCAATTTTAGCCAATTAGGCCAGGTCGCGAAGAGCCTAATATCCGCTCGGGGAGGATCTTCTTTATTTCCCGTATATTGACCCATTTGGATGCTAGAACACCCCTCGGAACGAAGAGGGCTGGTTTTGGGGGTTTTGGGGCTCAATTTGGTAAATTCCTTTTTTGCTCAATTTTGGCCAATTCGGCCAGGTTGCTAAGAGCCTAATATCCGCTCGTGGAGGATCTTCATTATTTCCCGTGTATTGACCCATTTGCATGCCAGAACACCCCTCGGAACGAAGAGGGCTGGTTTGGGGGGTTTACGGGCTCAATTTGGTAAATTCCTTTTTTGCTCGGCCAGGTTGCGAAAGAGTCTAATATCCGGTCGGGGTGGGTTAGGGGTGGGGTTAGGGGTGGGGTTTGGGGTTGGGGTTTGGGGTTGGGGTTGGGGTTAGGGTTAAGGGTTAGGGTTAGGGTTAGGGTTAATATCCGCTCGGGGTGGATCTTCGTTATTTCCCGTGTATTGACCCATTTGCATGCCAAAACACCCCTCGGAACGAAGAGGGCTGGTTTGGGGGGTTTACGGGCTCAAATTCCTTTTTTGCTCGGCCAGGTCGCGAAAGAGTCTAATATCCGGTCGGGGCGGGTTAGGGGTGGGGTTAGGGGTGGGGTTTGGGGTTGGGTTTGGGGTTAGGGTTAGGGTTAGGTAAGGGTTAGGGTTAGGGTTAGGGTTAATATCCGCTCGGGGTGGATCTTCGTTATTTCCCTTTTTTTGACCCATTTGCATGCTAGAACACCCCTGGGAGCGAAGAGGATTCGTTTTGGGGGTTTTCGGGCTCAATATGGTAAATTCTTATTTTACTCAATTTTGGCCAATCCGGCCAGGTCGCTAAGAGCCTAATATCCGCTCGGGGAGGATCTTCATTATTTCCCGTGTATTGACCCATTTGCATGCCAGAACACCCCTCGGAACGAAGAGGGCTGGTTTGGGAGGTTTACGGGCTCAATTTGGTAAATTCCTTTTTTGCTCGGCCAGGTCGCGAAAGAGTCTAATATCCGGTTGGGGTGGGTTAGGGGTGGGGTTAGGGGTGGGGTTGGGGTTAGGTTTAGGGTTAATATCCGCTCGGGGTGAATCTTCGTTATTTCCCTTATTTTGACCCATTTGCATGCTAGAACACCCCTTCGGAGCGACGAGGGTTCGTTTTGGGGGTTTTCTGGCTCAATATGGTAAATTCTTATTTTACTCAATTTTGGCCAATTCGGCCAAAAGCCCAATATCCGCTCGGGGTGGATCTTCTTTTTTTCCCGTATATTGACCCATTTGGATGCTAGAACACCCTTCGGAGCGAAGAAGGCTGGTTTGGGGGGTTTTATGGCTCATTTTGGTAAATTCCTATTTTGCTCGGCCAGGTCGCGAAAGAGTCTAATATCCGGTCGGGGTGGGTTAGGGGAGGGGTTAGGGGTGGGGTTTGGGGTTTGGGGTTGGAGTTTGGGGTTGGGGTTGGGGTTAGGGTTAGGGTTAGGGTAAGGGTTAGGGTTAGGGTTAATATCCGCTCGGGGTGGATCTTCGTTATTTCCCTTATTTTGACCCATTTGCATGCTAGAACACCCCTGGGAGCGAAGAGGGTTCGTTTTGGGGGTTTTCGGGCTCAATATGGTAAATTCTTATTTTACTCAATTTTGGCCAATTCGGCCAAAAGCCTAATATCCGCTCGGGGTGGATCTTCTTTATTTCCCTTATTTTGACCCACTTGCATGCTAGAACACCCCTGGAAGCGAAGAGGGTTCGTTTTGGGGGTTTTCGGGCTCAATATGGTAAATTCCTATTTTGCTCAATTTTAGCCAATTAGGCCAGGTCGCGAAGAGCCTAATATCCGCTCGGGAAGGATCTTCATTATTTCCCGTGTATTGACCAATTTGCATGCCAGAACACCCCTCGGAACGAAGAGGGCTGGTAGTGGGGGTTTTGGGGCTCAATTTGGTAAATTCCTTTTTTGCTCAATTTTGGCCAATTCAGCCAGGTTGCTAAGAGCCTAATATCCGCTCGGGGAGGATCTTCATTATTTCCCGTGTATTGACCCATTTGCATGCCAGAACACCCCTCGGAACGAAGAGGGCTGGTTTGGGGGGTTTACGGGCTCAATTTGGTAAATTCCTTTTTTGCTCGGCCAGGTTGCGAAAGAGTCTAATATCCGGTCGGGGTGGGTTAGGGGTGGGTTTAGGGGTGGGGTTTGGGGTTGGGGTTTGGGGTTGGGGTTGGGGTTAGGGTTAAGGGTAAGGGTTAGGGTTAGGGTTAGGGTTAATATCCGCTCGGGGTGGATCTTCGTTATTTCCCTTATATTGACCCATTTGGATGCTACAACACCCTTCGGAGCGAAGAGGGCTGGTTTGGGGGGTTTTATGGCTCATTTTGGTAATTTCCTATTTTGCTCGGCCAGGTCGCGAAAGAGTCTAATATCCGGTCGGGGTGGGTTAGGGGTGAGTTTAGGGGTGTGGTTTGGGGTTAGGGTTGGGGTTTGGGGTTGGGGTTGGGGTTAGGGTTAGGGTTAGGGTTAGGGTTAGGGTTAGGGTTAATATCCGCTCGGGGTGGATCTTCGTTATTTCCCTCATTTTGACCCATTTGCATGCTAGAACACCCCTGGGAGCGAAGAGGGTTCGTTTGGGGGGTTTTATGGCTCAATTTGGTAAATTCCTATTTTGCTCAATTTTAGCCAATTAGGCCAGGTCACGAAGAGCCTAATATCCGCTCGGGAAGGATCTTCTTTATTTCCCGTATATTGACCCATTTGGATGCTAGAACACCCCTTGGAGCGAAGAGGGCTGGTTTTGGGGGTTTTGGGGCTCAATTTGGTAAATTCCTATTTTGCTCAATTTTGGCCAATCCGGCCAGGTCGCTAAGAGCCTAATATCCGCTCGGGGAGGATCTTCATTATTTCCCGTGTATTGACCCATTTGCATGCCAAAACACCCCTCGGAACGAAGAGGGCTGGTTTGGGGGGTTTACGGGCTCAAATTCCTTTTTTGCTCGGCCAGGTCTCGAAAGAGTCTAATATCCGGTCGGGGCGGGTTAGGGGTGGGGTTAGGGGTGGGGTTTGGGGTTGGAGTTTGGGGTTGGGGTTGGGGTTAGTGTTAGGGTTAGGGTAAGGGTTAGGGTTAGGGTTAGGGTTAGGGTTAATATCCGCTCGGGGTGGATCTTCGTTATTTCCCTTATTTTGACCCATTTGCATGCTAGAACACCCCTGGGAGCGAAGAGGATTCGTTTTGGGGGTTTTCGGGCTCAATATGGTAAATTCTTATTTTACTCAATTTTGGCCAATTCGGCCAAAATCCTAATATCCGCTCGGGGTGGATCTTCTTTATTTCCCTTATTTTGACCCATTTGAATGCTAGAACACCCCTGGGAGCGAAGAGTGTTCGTTTTGGGGGTTTTCGGGCTCAATATGGTAAATTCCTATTTTGCTCAATTTTAGCCAATTAGGCCAGGTCGCGAAGAGCCTAATATCCGCTCGGGGAGGATCTTCATTATTTCCCGTGTATTGACCCATTTGCATGCCAGAACACCCCTCGGAACGAAGAGGGCTGGTTTTGGGTGTTTTGGGGCTCAATTTGGTAAATTCCTTTTTTGCTCAATTTTGGCCAATTCGGCCAGGTCGCTAAGAGCCTAATATCCGCTCGGGGAGGATCTTCATTATTTTCCGTATATTGACTCATTTGCATGCCAGAACACCCCTCGGAACGAAGAGGGCTGGTTTGGGGGGTTTTATGGCTCATTTTCGTAAATTCCTATTTTGCTCGGCCAGGTCGCGAAAGAGTCTAATATCCGGTCGGGGTGGGTTAGGGGTGAGGTTAGGGGTGTGGTTTGGGGTTGGGGTTGGGGTTTGGGGTTGGGGTTGGGGTTAGGGTTAGGGTTAGGGTAAGGGTTAGGGTTAGGGTTAGGGTTAGGGTTAATATCCGCTCGGGGTGGATCTTCGTTATTTCCCTTATATTGACCCATTTGCATGCTAGAACACCCCTTGGAGCGAAGAAGGCTGGTTTGGGGGGTTTTATGGCTCATTTTGGTAAATTCCTATTTTGCTCGGCCAGGTCGTGAAAGAGTCTAATATCCGGTCGGGCGGGTTAGGGGTGGGGTTAGGGGTGGGGTTGGGGTTAGGGTTAGGGTTAATATCCGCTCGTTGTGGATCTTCGTTATTTCCCTTATATTGACCCATTTGCATGCTAGAACACCCCTGGGAGCGAAGAAGGTTCGTTTTGGGGGTTTTCGGGCTCAATATGGAAAATTCTTATTTTACTCAATTTTGGCCAATTCGGCCAAAAGCCTAATATCCGCTCGGGATGGATCTTCTTTATTTCCCGTATATTCACCCATTTGGATGCTAGAACACCCCTTGGAGCGAAGAAGGCTGGTTTGGGGGGTTTTATGGCTCATTTTGGTAAATTCCTATTTTGCTCGGCCAGGTCGCGAAAGAGCCTAATATCCGGTCGGGGTGGGTTAGGGGTAGGGTAGGGTTAGGGCTAGGGTTGGGGTTTGGGGTTGGGGTTGGGGTTAGGGTTAATATCCGCTCGGGGTGGATCTTCGTTATTTCCCGTATATTGACCCATTTGCATGCTAGAACACCCCTCGGAACGAAGAGGGATGGTTTGAGGGGTTTTCGGGCTCAATTTATTAAATTCCTATTTTGCTCAATTTTGGCCAATCCGGCCAGGTCGCTAAGAGCCTAATATCCGCTCGGGGAGGATCTTCATTATTTCCCGTGTATTGACCCATTTGCATGCCAGAACACCCCTCGGAACGAAGAGGGCTGGTTTGGGAGGTTTACGGGCTCAATTTGGTAAATTCCTTTTTTGCTCGGCCAGGTCGCGAAAGAGTCTAATATCCGGTTGGGGTGGGTTAGGGGTGGGGTTAGGGGTGGGGTTGGGGTTAGGTTTAGGGTTAATATCCGCTCGGGGTGGATCTTCTTTTTTTCCCGTATATTTACCCATTTGGATGCTAGAACACCCTTCGGAGCGAAGAAGGCTGGTTTGGGGGGTTTTATGGCTCATTTTGGTAAATTCCTATTTTGCTCGGCCAGGTCGCGAAAGAGTCTAATATCCGGTCGGGGTGGGTTAGGGGAGGGGTTAGGGGTGGGGTTTGGGGTTTGGGGTTGGAGTTTGGGGTTGGGGTTGGGGTTAGGGTTAGGGTTAGGGTTAGGGTTAGGGTTAGGGTTAGGGTTAATATCCGCTCGGGGTGGATCTTCGTTATTTCCCTTATTTTGACCCATTTGCATGCTAGAACACCCCTGGGAGCGAAGAGGGTTCGTTTTGGGGGTTTTCGGGCTCAATATGGTAAATTCTTATTTTACTCAATTTTGGCCAATTCGGCCAAAAGCCTAATATCCGCTCGGGGTGGATCTTCGTTATTTCCCTTATATTGACCCATTTGCATGCTAGAACACCCCTTGGAGCGAAGAAGGCTGGTTTGGGGGGTTTTATGGCTCATTTTGGTAAATTCCTATTTTGCTCGGCCAGGTCGTGAAAGAGTCTAATATCCGGTCGGGCGGGTTAGGGGTGGGGTTAGGGGTGGGGTTGGGGTTAGGGTTAGGGTTAATATCCGCTCGTTGTGGATCTTCGTTATTTCCCTTATATTGACCCATTTGCATGCTAGAACACCCCTGGGAGCGAAGAAGGTTCGTTTTGGGGGTTTTCGGGCTCAATATGGAAAATTCTTATTTTACTCAATTTTGGCCAATTCGGCCAAAAGCCTAATATCCGCTCGGGATGGATCTTCTTTATTTCCCGTATATTCACCCATTTGGATGCTAGAACACCCCTTGGAGCGAAGAAGGCTGGTTTGGGGGGTTTTATGGCTCATTTTGGTAAATTCCTATTTTGCTCGGCCAGGTCGCGAAAGAGCCTAATATCCGGTCGGGGTGGGTTAGGGGTAGGGTAGGGTTAGGGCTAGGGTTGGGGTTTGGGGTTGGGGTTGGGGTTAGGGTTAATATCCGCTCGGGGTGGATCTTCGTTATTTCCCGTATATTGACCCATTTGCATGCTAGAACACCCCTCGGAACGAAGAGGGATGGTTTGAGGGGTTTTCGGGCTCAATTTATTAAATTCCTATTTTGCTCAATTTTGGCCAATCCGGCCAGGTCGCTAAGAGCCTAATATCCGCTCGGGGAGGATCTTCA
This sequence comes from Lytechinus pictus, assembly GCF_037042905.1. Taxonomy (NCBI): domain Eukaryota; kingdom Metazoa; phylum Echinodermata; class Echinoidea; order Temnopleuroida; family Toxopneustidae; genus Lytechinus; species Lytechinus pictus. The sequence goes on from NW_026974153.1 coordinate 445,030, forward strand.
TTATTTCCCGTGTATTGACCCATTTGCATGCCAGAACACCCCTCGGAACGAAGAGGGCTGGTTTGGGAGGTTTACGGGCTCAATTTGGTAAATTCCTTTTTTGCTCGGCCAGGTCGCGAAAGAGTCTAATATCCGGTTGGGGTGGGTTAGGGGTGGGGTTAGGGGTGGGGTTGGGGTTAGGTTTAGGGTTAATATCCGCTCGGGGTGGATCTTCTTTTTTTCCCGTATATTTACCCATTTGGATGCTAGAACACCCTTCGGAGCGAAGAAGGCTGGTTTGGGGGGTTTTATGGCTCATTTTGGTAAATTCCTATTTTGCTCGGCCAGGTCGCGAAAGAGTCTAATATCCGGTCGGGGTGGGTTAGGGGAGGGGTTAGGGGTGGGGTTTGGGGTTTGGGGTTGGAGTTTGGGGTTGGGGTTGGGGTTAGGGTTAGGGTTAGGGTTAGGGTTAGGGTTAGGGTTAGGGTTAATATCCGCTCGGGGTGGATCTTCGTTATTTCCCTTATTTTGACCCATTTGCATGCTAGAACACCCCTGGGAGCGAAGAGGGTTCGTTTTGGGGGTTTTCGGGCTCAATATGGTAAATTCTTATTTTACTCAATTTTGGCCAATTCGGCCAAAAGCCTAATATCCGCTCGGGGTGGATCTTCTTTATTTCCCTTATTTTGACCCATTTGCATGCTAGAACACCCCTGGAAGCGAAGAGGGTTCGTTTTGGGGGTTTTCGGGCTCAATATGGTAAATTCCTATTTTGCTCAATTTTAGCCAATTAGGCCAGGTCGCGAAGAGCCTAATATCCGCTCGGGAAGGATCTTCATTATTTCCCGTGTATTGACCCATTTGCATGCCAGAACACCCCTCGGAACGAAGAGGGCTGGTTTTGGGGGTTTTGGGGCTCAATTTGGTAAATTCCTTTTTTGCTCAATTTTGGCCAATTCGGCCAGGTTGCTAAGAGCCTAATATCCGCTCGGGGAGGATCTTCATTATTTCCCGTGTATTGACCCATTTGCATGCCAGAACACCCCTCGGAACGAAGAGGGCTGGTTTGGGGGGTTTACGGGCTCAATTTGGTAAATTCCTTTTTTGCTCGGCCAGGTTGCGAAAGAGTCTAATATCCGGTCGGGGTGGGTTAGGGGTGGGGTTAGGGGTGGGGTTTGGGGTTGGGGTTTGGGGTTGGGGTTGGGGTTAGGGTTAAGGGTTAGGGTTAGGGTTAGGGTTAATATCCGCTCGGGGTGGATCTTCGTTATTTCCCTTATATCGACCCATTTGCATATCTAGAAAACCCCTGGGAGCGAAGAGGGTTCGTTTTGGGAGTTTTCGGGCTCAATATGGTAAATTCTTATTTTACTCAATTTTGGCCAATTCGGCCAAAAGCCTAATATCCGCTCGGGAAGGATCTTCATTATTTCCAGTGTATTGACCCATTTGCATGCCAGAACACCCCTCGGAACGAAGAGGGCTGGTTTTGGGGGTTTTGGGGCTCAATTTGGTAAATTCCTTTTTTGCTCAATTTTGGCCAATTCGGCCAGGTTGCTAAGAGCCTAATATCCGCTCGGGGAGGATCTTCATTATTTCCCGTGTATTGACCCATTTGCATGCCAGAACACCCCTCGGAACGAAGAGGGCTGGTTTGGGGGGTTTACGGGCTCAATTTGGTAAATTCCTTTTTTGCTCGGCCAGGTTGCGAAAGAGTCTAATATCCGGTCGGGGTGGGTTAGGGGTGGGGTTAGGGGTGGGGTTTGGGGTTGGGGTTTGGGGTTGGGGTTGGGGTTAGGGTTAAGGGTAAGGGTTAGGGTTAGGGTTAGGGTTAATATCCGCTCGGGGTGGATCTTCGTTATTTCCCTTATTTTGACCCATTTGCATGCTAGAACACCCCTGGGAGCGAAGAGGATTCGTTTTGGGGGTTTTCGGGCTCAATATGGTAAATTCTTATTTTACTCAATTTTGGCCAATTTGGCCAAAAGCCTAATATCCGCTCGGGGTGGATCTTCTTTATTTCCCTTATTTTGACCCATTTGCATGCTAGAACACCCCTGGGAGCGAAGAGGGTTCGTTTTGGGGGTTTTCGGGCTCAATATGGTAAATTCCTATTTTGCTCAATTTTAGCCAATTAGGCCAGGTCGCGAAGAGCCTAATATCCGCTCGGGGAGGATCTTCATTATTTCCCGTGTATTGACCCATTTGCATGCCAGAACACCCCTCGGAACGAAGAGGGCTGGTTTTGGGTGTTTTGGGGCTCAATTTGGTAAATTCCTTTTTTGCTCAATTTTGGCCAATTCGGCCAGGTCGCTAAGAGCCTAATATCCGCTCGGGGAGGATCTTCATTATTTTCCGTATATTGACTCATTTGCATGCCAGAACACCCCTCGGAACGAAGAGGGCTGGTTTGGGGGGTTTTATGGCTCATTTTCGTAAATTCCTATTTTGCTCGGCCAGGTCGCGAAAGAGTCTAATATCCGGTCGGGGTGGGTTAGGGGTGAGGTTAGGGGTGTGGTTTGGGGTTGGGGTTGGGGTTTGGGGTTGGGGTTGGGGTTAGGGTTAGATTTAGGGTAAGGGTTAGGGTTAGGGTTAGGGTTAATATCCGCTCGGGGTGGATCTTCGTTATTTCCCTTATAATGACCCATTTGCATGCTAGAACACCCCTTGGAGCGAAGAAGGCTGGTTTGGGGGGTTTTATGGCTCATTTTGGTAAATTCCTATTTTGCTCGGCCAGGTCGTGAAAGAGTCTAATATCCGGTCGGGGCGGGTTAGGGGTGGGGTTAGGGGTGGGGTTGGGGTTAGGGTTAGGGTTAATATCCGCTCGTTGTGGATCTTCGTTATTTCCCTTATATTGACCCATTTGCATGCTAGAACACCCCTGGGAGCGAAGAGGGTTCGTTTTGGGGGTTTTCGGGCTCAATATGGAAAATTCTTATTTTACTCAATTTTGGCCAATTCGGCCAAAAGCCTAATATCCGCTCGGGATGGATCTTCTTTATTTCCCGTATATTCACCCATTTGGATGCTAGAACACCCCTTGGAGCGAAGAAGGCTGGTTTGGGGGGTTTTATGGCTCATTTTGGTAAATTCCTATTTTGCTCGGCCAGGTCGCGAAAGAGCCTAATATCCGGTCGGGGTGGGTTAGGGGTAGGGTAGGGTTAGGGCTGGGGTTGGGGTTTGGGGTTGGGGTTGGGGTTAGGGTTAATATCCGCTCGGGGTGGATCTTCGTTATTTCCCGTATATTGACCCATTTGCATGCTAGAACACCCCTCGGAACGAAGAGGGATGGTTTGAGGGGTTTTCGGGCTCAATTTGGTAAATTCCTATTTTGTTCGGCCAAAAGCCCAATATCCGCTCGGGGTGGATCTTCTTTTTTTCCCGTATATTGACCCATTTGGATGCTAGAACACCCTTCGGAGCGAAGAAGGCTGGTTTGGGGGGTTTTATGGCTCATTTTGGTAAATTCCTATTTTGCTCGGCCAGGTCGCGAAAGAGTCTAATATCCGGTCGGGGTGGGTTAGGGGTGAGTTTAGGGGTGGGGTTTGGGGTTTGGGGTTGGAGTTTGGGGTTGGGGTTGGGGTTAGGGTTAGGGTAAGGGTTAGGGTTAGGGTTAGGGTTAATATCCGCTCGGGGTGGATCTTCTTTATTTCCCGTATATTCACCCATTTGGATGCTAGAACACCCCTCGGAACGAAGAGGGCTGGTTTGGGGGGTTTTATGGCTCAATTTGGTAAATTCCTATTTTGCTCAATTTTAGCCAATTAGGCCAGGTCGCGAAGAGCCTAATATCCGCTCGGGGAGGATCTTCTTTATTTCCCGTATATTGACCCATTTGGATGCTAGAACACCCCTCGGAACGAAGAGGGCTGGTTTTGGGGGTTTTGGGGCTCAATTTGGTAAATTCCTTTTTTGCTCAATTTTGGCCAATTCGGCCAGGTTGCTAAGAGCCTAATATCCGCTCGTGGAGGATCTTCATTATTTCCCGTGTATTGACCCATTTGCATGCCAGAACACCCCTCGGAACGAAGAGGGCTGGTTTGGGGGGTTTACGGGCTCAATTTGGTAAATTCCTTTTTTGCTCGGCCAGGTTGCGAAAGAGTCTAATATCCGGTCGGGGTGGGTTAGGGGTGGGGTTAGGGGTGGGGTTTGGGGTTGGGGTTTGGGGTTGGGGTTGGGGTTAGGGTTAAGGGTTAGGGTTAGGGTTAGGGTTAATATCCGCTCGGGGTGGATCTTCGTTATTTCCCGTGTATTGACCCATTTGCATGCCAAAACACCCCTCGGAACGAAGAGGGCTGGTTTGGGGGGTTTACGGGCTCAAATTCCTTTTTTGCTCGGCCAGGTCGCGAAAGAGTCTAATATCCGGTCGGGGCGGGTTAGGGGTGGGGTTAGGGGTGGGGTTTGGGGTTGGGTTTGGGGTTAGGGTTAGGGTTAGGTAAGGGTTAGGGTTAGGGTTAGGGTTAATATCCGCTCGGGGTGGATCTTCGTTATTTCCCTTTTTTTGACCCATTTGCATGCTAGAACACCCCTGGGAGCGAAGAGGATTCGTTTTGGGGGTTTTCGGGCTCAATATGGTAAATTCTTATTTTACTCAATTTTGGCCAATCCGGCCAGGTCGCTAAGAGCCTAATATCCGCTCGGGGAGGATCTTCATTATTTCCCGTGTATTGACCCATTTGCATGCCAGAACACCCCTCGGAACGAAGAGGGCTGGTTTGGGAGGTTTACGGGCTCAATTTGGTAAATTCCTTTTTTGCTCGGCCAGGTCGCGAAAGAGTCTAATATCCGGTTGGGGTGGGTTAGGGGTGGGGTTAGGGGTGGGGTTGGGGTTAGGTTTAGGGTTAATATCCGCTCGGGGTGAATCTTCGTTATTTCCCTTATTTTGACCCATTTGCATGCTAGAACACCCCTTCGGAGCGACGAGGGTTCGTTTTGGGGGTTTTCTGGCTCAATATGGTAAATTCTTATTTTACTCAATTTTGGCCAATTCGGCCAAAAGCCCAATATCCGCTCGGGGTGGATCTTCTTTTTTTCCCGTATATTGACCCATTTGGATGCTAGAACACCCTTCGGAGCGAAGAAGGCTGGTTTGGGGGGTTTTATGGCTCATTTTGGTAAATTCCTATTTTGCTCGGCCAGGTCGCGAAAGAGTCTAATATCCGGTCGGGGTGGGTTAGGGGAGGGGTTAGGGGTGGGGTTTGGGGTTTGGGGTTGGAGTTTGGGGTTGGGGTTGGGGTTAGGGTTAGGGTTAGGGTAAGGGTTAGGGTTAGGGTTAATATCCGCTCGGGGTGGATCTTCGTTATTTCCCTTATTTTGACCCATTTGCATGCTAGAACACCCCTGGGAGCGAAGAGGGTTCGTTTTGGGGGTTTTCGGGCTCAATATGGTAAATTCTTATTTTACTCAATTTTGGCCAATTCGGCCAAAAGCCTAATATCCGCTCGGGGTGGATCTTCTTTATTTCCCTTATTTTGACCCACTTGCATGCTAGAACACCCCTGGAAGCGAAGAGGGTTCGTTTTGGGGGTTTTCGGGCTCAATATGGTAAATTCCTATTTTGCTCAATTTTAGCCAATTAGGCCAGGTCGCGAAGAGCCTAATATCCGCTCGGGAAGGATCTTCATTATTTCCCGTGTATTGACCAATTTGCATGCCAGAACACCCCTCGGAACGAAGAGGGCTGGTAGTGGGGGTTTTGGGGCTCAATTTGGTAAATTCCTTTTTTGCTCAATTTTGGCCAATTCAGCCAGGTTGCTAAGAGCCTAATATCCGCTCGGGGAGGATCTTCATTATTTCCCGTGTATTGACCCATTTGCATGCCAGAACACCCCTCGGAACGAAGAGGGCTGGTTTGGGGGGTTTACGGGCTCAATTTGGTAAATTCCTTTTTTGCTCGGCCAGGTTGCGAAAGAGTCTAATATCCGGTCGGGGTGGGTTAGGGGTGGGTTTAGGGGTGGGGTTTGGGGTTGGGGTTTGGGGTTGGGGTTGGGGTTAGGGTTAAGGGTAAGGGTTAGGGTTAGGGTTAGGGTTAATATCCGCTCGGGGTGGATCTTCGTTATTTCCCTTATATTGACCCATTTGGATGCTACAACACCCTTCGGAGCGAAGAGGGCTGGTTTGGGGGGTTTTATGGCTCATTTTGGTAATTTCCTATTTTGCTCGGCCAGGTCGCGAAAGAGTCTAATATCCGGTCGGGGTGGGTTAGGGGTGAGTTTAGGGGTGTGGTTTGGGGTTAGGGTTGGGGTTTGGGGTTGGGGTTGGGGTTAGGGTTAGGGTTAGGGTTAGGGTTAGGGTTAGGGTTAATATCCGCTCGGGGTGGATCTTCGTTATTTCCCTCATTTTGACCCATTTGCATGCTAGAACACCCCTGGGAGCGAAGAGGGTTCGTTTGGGGGGTTTTATGGCTCAATTTGGTAAATTCCTATTTTGCTCAATTTTAGCCAATTAGGCCAGGTCACGAAGAGCCTAATATCCGCTCGGGAAGGATCTTCTTTATTTCCCGTATATTGACCCATTTGGATGCTAGAACACCCCTTGGAGCGAAGAGGGCTGGTTTTGGGGGTTTTGGGGCTCAATTTGGTAAATTCCTATTTTGCTCAATTTTGGCCAATCCGGCCAGGTCGCTAAGAGCCTAATATCCGCTCGGGGAGGATCTTCATTATTTCCCGTGTATTGACCCATTTGCATGCCAAAACACCCCTCGGAACGAAGAGGGCTGGTTTGGGGGGTTTACGGGCTCAAATTCCTTTTTTGCTCGGCCAGGTCTCGAAAGAGTCTAATATCCGGTCGGGGCGGGTTAGGGGTGGGGTTAGGGGTGGGGTTTGGGGTTGGAGTTTGGGGTTGGGGTTGGGGTTAGTGTTAGGGTTAGGGTAAGGGTTAGGGTTAGGGTTAGGGTTAGGGTTAATATCCGCTCGGGGTGGATCTTCGTTATTTCCCTTATTTTGACCCATTTGCATGCTAGAACACCCCTGGGAGCGAAGAGGATTCGTTTTGGGGGTTTTCGGGCTCAATATGGTAAATTCTTATTTTACTCAATTTTGGCCAATTCGGCCAAAATCCTAATATCCGCTCGGGGTGGATCTTCTTTATTTCCCTTATTTTGACCCATTTGAATGCTAGAACACCCCTGGGAGCGAAGAGTGTTCGTTTTGGGGGTTTTCGGGCTCAATATGGTAAATTCCTATTTTGCTCAATTTTAGCCAATTAGGCCAGGTCGCGAAGAGCCTAATATCCGCTCGGGGAGGATCTTCATTATTTCCCGTGTATTGACCCATTTGCATGCCAGAACACCCCTCGGAACGAAGAGGGCTGGTTTTGGGTGTTTTGGGGCTCAATTTGGTAAATTCCTTTTTTGCTCAATTTTGGCCAATTCGGCCAGGTCGCTAAGAGCCTAATATCCGCTCGGGGAGGATCTTCATTATTTTCCGTATATTGACTCATTTGCATGCCAGAACACCCCTCGGAACGAAGAGGGCTGGTTTGGGGGGTTTTATGGCTCATTTTCGTAAATTCCTATTTTGCTCGGCCAGGTCGCGAAAGAGTCTAATATCCGGTCGGGGTGGGTTAGGGGTGAGGTTATGGGTGTGGTTTGGGGTTGGGGTTGGGGTTTGGGGTTGGGGTTGGGGTTAGGGTTAGGGTTAGGGTAAGGGTTAGGGTTAGGGTTAGGGTTAGGGTTAATATCCGCTCGGGGTGGATCTTCGTTATTTCCCTTATATTGACCCATTTGCATGCTAGAACACCCCTTGGAGCGAAGAAGGCTGGTTTGGGGGGTTTTATGGCTCATTTTGGTAAATTCCTATTTTGCTCGGCCAGGTCGTGAAAGAGTCTAATATCCGGTCGGGCGGGTTAGGGGTGGGGTTAGGGGTGGGGTTGGGGTTAGGGTTAGGGTTAATATCCGCTCGTTGTGGATCTTCGTTATTTCCCTTATATTGACCCATTTGCATGCTAGAACACCCCTGGGAGCGAAGAAGGTTCGTTTTGGGGGTTTTCGGGCTCAATATGGAAAATTCTTATTTTACTCAATTTTGGCCAATTCGGCCAAAAGCCTAATATCCGCTCGGGATGGATCTTCTTTATTTCCCGTATATTCACCCATTTGGATGCTAGAACACCCCTTGGAGCGAAGAAGGCTGGTTTGGGGGGTTTTATGGCTCATTTTGGTAAATTCCTATTTTGCTCGGCCAGGTCGCGAAAGAGCCTAATATCCGGTCGGGGTGGGTTAGGGGTAGGGTAGGGTTAGGGCTAGGGTTGGGGTTTGGGGTTGGGGTTGGGGTTAGGGTTAATATCCGCTCGGGGTGGATCTTCGTTATTTCCCGTATATTGACCCATTTGCATGCTAGAACACCCCTCGGAACGAAGAGGGATGGTTTGAGGGGTTTTCGGGCTCAATTTATTAAATTCCTATTTTGCTCAATTTTGGCCAATCCGGCCAGGTCGCTAAGAGCCTAATATCCGCTCGGGGAGGATCTTCATTATTTCCCGTGTATTGACCCATTTGCATGCCAGAACACCCCTCGGAACGAAGAGGGCTGGTTTGGGAGGTTTACGGGCTCAATTTGGTAAATTCCTTTTTTGCTCGGCCAGGTCGCGAAAGAGTCTAATATCCGGTTGGGGTGGGTTAGGGGTGGGGTTAGGGGTGGGGTTGGGGTTAGGTTTAGGGTTAATATCCGCTCGGGGTGGATCTTCTTTTTTTCCCGTATATTTACCCATTTGGATGCTAGAACACCCTTCGGAGCGAAGAAGGCTGGTTTGGGGGGTTTTATGGCTCATTTTGGTAAATTCCTATTTTGCTCGGCCAGGTCGCGAAAGAGTCTAATATCCGGTCGGGGTGGGTTAGGGGAGGGGTTAGGGGTGGGGTTTGGGGTTGGAGTTTGGGGTTGGGGTTGGGGTTAGGGTTAGGGTTAGGGTTAGGGTTAGGGTTAGGGTTAGGGTTAATATCCGCTCGGGGTGGATCTTCGTTATTTCCCTTATTTTGACCCATTTGCATGCTAGAACACCCCTGGGAGCGAAGAGGGTTCGTTTTGGGGGTTTTCGGGCTCAATATGGTAAATTCTTATTTTACTCAATTTTGGCCAATTCGGCCAAAAGCCTAATATCCGCTCGGGGTGGATCTTCGTTATTTCCCTTATATTGACCCATTTGCATGCTAGAACACCCCTTGGAGCGAAGAAGGCTGGTTTGGGGGGTTTTATGGCTCATTTTGGTAAATTCCTATTTTGCTCGGCCAGGTCGTGAAAGAGTCTAATATCCGGTCGGGCGGGTTAGGGGTGGGGTTAGGGGTGGGGTTGGGGTTAGGGTTAGGGTTAATATCCGCTCGTTGTGGATCTTCGTTATTTCCCTTATATTGACCCATTTGCATGCTAGAACACCCCTGGGAGCGAAGAAGGTTCGTTTTGGGGGTTTTCGGGCTCAATATGGAAAATTCTTATTTTACTCAATTTTGGCCAATTCGGCCAAAAGCCTAATATCCGCTCGGGATGGATCTTCTTTATTTCCCGTATATTCACCCATTTGGATGCTAGAACACCCCTTGGAGCGAAGAAGGCTGGTTTGGGGGGTTTTATGGCTCATTTTGGTAAATTCCTATTTTGCTCGGCCAGGTCGCGAAAGAGCCTAATATCCGGTCGGGGTGGGTTAGGGGTAGGGTAGGGTTAGGGCTAGGGTTGGGGTTTGGGGTTGGGGTTGGGGTTAGGGTTAATATCCGCTCGGGGTGGATCTTCGTTATTTCCCGTATATTGACCCATTTGCATGCTAGAACACCCCTCGGAACGAAGAGGGATGGTTTGAGGGGTTTTCGGGCTCAATTTATTAAATTCCTATTTTGCTCAATTTTGGCCAATCCGGCCAGGTCGCTAAGAGCCTAATATCCGCTCGGGGAGGATCTTCATTATTTCCCGTGTATTGACCCATTTGCATGCCAGAACACCCCTCGGAACGAAGAGGGCTGGTTTGGGAGGTTTACGGGCTCAATTTGGTAAATTCCTTTTTTGCTCGGCCAGGTCGCGAAAGAGTCTAATATCCGGTTGGGGTGGGTTAGGGGTGGGGTTAGGGGTGGGGTTGGGGTTAGGTTTAGGGTTAATATCCGCTCGGGGTGGATCTTCTTTTTTTCCCGTATATTTACCCATTTGGATGCTAGAACACCCTTCGGAGCGAAGAAGGCTGGTTTGGGGGGTTTTATGGCTCATTTTGGTAAATTCCTATTTTGCTCGGCCAGGTCGCGAAAGAGTCTAATATCCGGTCGGGGTGGGTTAGGGGAGGGGTTAGGGGTGGGGTTTGGGGTTTGGGGTTGGAGTTTGGGGTTGGGGTTGGGGTTAGGGTTAGGGTTAGGGTTAGGGTTAGGGTTAGGGTTAGGGTTAATATCCGCTCGGGGTGGATCTTCGTTATTTCCCTTATTTTGACCCATTTGCATGCTAGAACACCCCTGGGAGCGAAGAGGGTTCGTTTTGGGGGTTTTCGGGCTCAATATGGTAAATTCTTATTTTACTCAATTTTGGCCAATTCGGCCAAAAGCCTAATATCCGCTCGGGGTGGATCTTCTTTATTTCCCTTATTTTGACCCATTTGCATGCTAGAACACCCCTGGAAGCGAAGAGGGTTCGTTTTGGGGGTTTTCGGGCTCAATATGGTAAATTCCTATTTTGCTCAATTTTAGCCAATTAGGCCAGGTCGCGAAGAGCCTAATATCCGCTCGGGAAGGATCTTCATTATTTCCCGTGTATTGACCCATTTGCATGCCAGAACACCCCTCGGAACGAAGAGGGCTGGTTTTGGGGGTTTTGGGGCTCAATTTGGTAAATTCCTTTTTTGCTCAATTTTGGCCAATTCGGCCAGGTTGCTAAGAGCCTAATATCCGCTCGGGGAGGATCTTCATTATTTCCCGTGTATTGACCCATTTGCATGCCAGAACACCCCTCGGAACGAAGAGGGCTGGTTTGGGGGGTTTACGGGCTCAATTTGGTAAATTCCTTTTTTGCTCGGCCAGGTTGCGAAAGAGTCTAATATCCGGTCGGGGTGGGTTAGGGGTGGGGTTAGGGGTGGGGTTTGGGGTTGGGGTTTGGGGTTGGGGTTGGGGTTAGGGTTAAGGGTTAGGGTTAGGGTTAGGGTTAATATCAGCTCGGGGTGGATCTTCGTTATTTCCCTTATATCGACCCATTTGCATATCTAGAAAACCCCTGGGAGCGAAGAGGGTTCGTTTTGGGAGTTTTCGGGCTCAATATGGTAAATTCTTATTTTACTCAATTTTGGCCAATTCGGCCAAAAGCCTAATATCCGCTCGGGAAGGATCTTCATTATTTCCAGTGTATTGACCCATTTGCATGCCAGAACACCCCTCGGAACGAAGAGGGCTGGTTTTGGGGGTTTTGGGGCTCAATTTGGTAAATTCCTTTTTTGCTCAATTTTGGCCAATTCGGCCAGGTTGCTAAGAGCCTAATATCCGCTCGGGGAGGATCTTCATTATTTCCCGTGTATTGACCCATTTGCATGCCAGAACACCCCTCGGAACGAAGAGGGCTGGTTTGGGGGGTTTACGGGCTCAATTTGGTAAATTCCTTTTTTGCTCGGCCAGGTTGCGAAAGAGTCTAATATCCGGTCGGGGTGGGTTAGGGGTGGGGTTAGGGGTGGGGTTTGGGGTTGGGGTTTGGGGTTGGGGTTGGGGTTAGGGTTAAGGGTAAGGGTTAGGGTTAGGGTTAGGGTTAATATCCGCTCGGGGTGGATCTTCGTTATTTCCCTTATTTTGACCCATTTGCATGCTAGAACACCCCTGGGAGCGAAGAGGATTCGTTTTGGGGGTTTTCGGGCTCAATATGGTAAATTCTTATTTTACTCAATTTTGGCCAATTTGGCCAAAAGCCTAATATCCGCTCGGGGTGGATCTTCTTTATTTCCCTTATTTTGACCCATTTGCATGCTAGAACACCCCTGGGAGCGAAGAGGGTTCGTTTTGGGGGTTTTCGGGCTCAATATGGTAAATTCCTATTTTGCTCAATTTTAGCCAATTAGGCCAGGTCGCGAAGAGCCTAATATCCGCTCGGGGAGGATCTTCATTATTTCCCGTGTATTGACCCATTTGCATGCCAGAACACCCCTCGGAACGAAGAGGGCTGGTTTTGGGTGTTTTGGGGCTCAATTTGGTAAATTCCTTTTTTGCTCAATTTTGGCCAATTCGGCCAGGTCGCTAAGAGCCTAATATCCGCTCGGGGAGGATCTTCATTATTTTCCGTATATTGACTCATTTGCATGCCAGAACACCCCTCGGAACGAAGAGGGCTGGTTTGGGGGGTTTTATGGCTCATTTTCGTAAATTCCTATTTTGCTCGGCCAGGTCGCGAAAGAGTCTAATATCCGGTCGGGGTGGGTTAGGGGTGAGGTTAGGGGTGTGGTTTGGGGTTGGGGTTGGGGTTTGGGGTTGGGGTTGGGGTTAGGGTTAGATTTAGGGTAAGGGTTAGGGTTAGGGTTAGGGTTAATATCCGCTCGGGGTGGATCTTCGTTATTTCCCTTATAATGACCCATTTGCATGCTAGAACACCCCTTGGAGCGAAGAAGGCTGGTTTGGGGGGTTTTATGGCTCATTTTGGTAAATTCCTATTTTGCTCGGCCAGGTCGTGAAAGAGTCTAATATCCGGTCGGGGCGGGTTAGGGGTGGGGTTAGGGGTGGGGTTGGGGTTAGGGTTAGGGTTAATATCCGCTCGTTGTGGATCTTCGTTATTTCCCTTATATTGACCCATTTGCATGCTAGAACACCCCTGGGAGCGAAGAGGGTTCGTTTTGGGGGTTTTCGGGCTCAATATGGAAAATTCTTATTTTACTCAATTTTGGCCAATTCGGCCAAAAGCCTAATATCCGCTCGGGATGGATCTTCTTTATTTCCCGTATATTCACCCATTTGGATGCTAGAACACCCCTTGGAGCGAAGAAGGCTGGTTTGGGGGGTTTTATGGCTCATTTTGGTAAATTCCTATTTTGCTCGGCCAGGTCGCGAAAGAGCCTAATATCCGGTCGGGGTGGGTTAGGGGTAGGGTAGGGTTAGGGCTGGGGTTGGGGTTTGGGGTTGGGGTTGGGGTTAGGGTTAATATCCGCTCGGGGTGGATCTTCGTTATTTCCCGTATATTGACCCATTTGCATGCTAGAACACCCCTCGGAACGAAGAGGGATGGTTTGAGGGGTTTTCGGGCTCAATTTGGTAAATTCCTATTTTGTTCGGCCAAAAGCCCAATATCCGCTCGGGGTGGATCTTCTTTTTTTCCCGTATATTGACCCATTTGGATGCTAGAACACCCTTCGGAGCGAAGAAGGCTGGTTTGGGGGGTTTTATGGCTCATTTTGGTAAATTCCTATTTTGCTCGGCCAGGTCGCGAAAGAGTCTAATATCCGGTCGGGGTGGGTTAGGGGTGAGTTTAGGGGTGGGGTTTGGGGTTTGGGGTTGGAGTTTGGGGTTGGGGTTGGGGTTAGGGTTAGGGTAAGGGTTAGGGTTAGGGTTAGGGTTAATATCCGCTCGGGGTGGATCTTCTTTATTTCCCGTATATTCACCCATTTGGATGCTAGAACACCCCTCGGAACGAAGAGGGCTGGTTTGGGGGGTTTTATGGCTCAATTTGGTAAATTCCTATTTTGCTCAATTTTAGCCAATTAGGCCAGGTCGCGAAGAGCCTAATATCCGCTCGGGGAGGATCTTCTTTATTTCCCGTATATTGACCCATTTGGATGCTAGAACACCCCTCGGAACGAAGAGGGCTGGTTTTGGGGGTTTTGGGGCTCAATTTGGTAAATTCCTTTTTTGCTCAATTTTGGCCAATTCGGCCAGGTTGCTAAGAGCCTAATATCCGCTCGTGGAGGATCTTCATTATTTCCCGTGTATTGACCCATTTGCATGCCAGAACACCCCTCGGAACGAAGAGGGCTGGTTTGGGGGGTTTACGGGCTCAATTTGGTAAATTCCTTTTTTGCTCGGCCAGGTTGCGAAAGAGTCTAATATCCGGTCGGGGTGGGTTAGGGGTGGGGTTAGGGGTGGGGTTTGGGGTTGGGGTTTGGGGTTGGGGTTGGGGTTAGGGTTAAGGGTTAGGGTTAGGGTTAGGGTTAATATCCGCTCGGGGTGGATCTTCGTTATTTCCCTTACATTGACCCATTTGCATGGTAAAACACCCCTGGGAGCGAAGAGGGTTCGTTTTGGGGGTTTTCGGGCTCAATATGGTAAATTCTTATTTTACTCAATTTTGGCCAATTCGGCCAAAAGCCTAATATCTGCTCGGGATGGATCTTCTTTTTTTCCCGTATGTTGACCCATTTGGATGCTAGAACACCCTTCGGAGCGGAGAAGGCTGGTTTGGGGGGTTTTATGGCTCATTTTGGTAAATTCCTATTTTGCTCGGCCAGGTCGCGAAAGTGTCTAATATCCGGTCGGGGTGGGTTAGGGGGTGGGGTTAGGGGTGGGGTTTGGGGTTGGAGTTTGGGGTTGGGGTTTGGGTTAGGGTTTAGGGTTAGGGTTAGGGTAAGGGTTAGGGTTAGGGTTAGGGTTAATATCCGCTCGGGGTGGATCTTCGTTATTTCCCTTATATTGACCCATTTGCATGCTAGAACACCCCTGGGAGCGAAGAGGGTTCGTTTTGGGGGTTTTCGGGCTCAATATGGTAAATTCTTATTTTACTCAATTTTGGCCAATTCGGCCAAAAGCCTAATATCCGCTTTGGGTGGATTTTCATTATTTCCCGTGTATTGACCCATTCGCATGCCAGAGCACCCCTCAGAACGAAGAGGGCTGGTTTGGGGGGTTTACGGGCTCAATTTGGTAAATTCCTATTTTGCTCAATTTTAGCCAATTAGGCCAGGTCGCGAAGAGCCTAATATCCGCTCGGGGAGGATCTTCTTTATTTCCTGTATATTGACCCATTTGGATGCTAGAACATCCCTCGGAACGAAGAGGGCTGGTTTGGGGGGTTTTATGGCTCATTTCCGTAAATTCCTATTTTGCTCGGCCAGGTCGCGAAAGAGTCTAATATCCGGTCGGGGTGGGTTAGGGGTGAGGTTAGGGGTGTGGTTTGGGGTTGGGGTTGGGGTTTGGGGTTGGGGTTGGGGTTAGGGTTAGGGTTAGGGTAAGGGTTAGGGTTAGGGTTAGGGTTAGGGTTAATATCCGCTCGGGGTGGATCTTCGTTATTTCCCTTATATTGACCCATTTGCATGCTAGAACACCCCTTGGAGCGAAGAAGGCTGGTTTGGGGGGTTTTATGGCTCATTTTGGTAAATTCCTATTTTGCTCGGCCAGGTCGTGAAAGAGTCTAATATCCGGTCGGGCGGGTTAGGGGTTGGGTTAGGGGTGGGGTTGGGGTTAGGGTTAGGGTTAATATCCGCTCGTTGTGGATCTTCGTTATTTCCCTTATATTGACCCATTTGCATGCTAGAACACCCCTGGGAGCGATGAAGGTTCGTTTTGGGGGTTTTCGGGCTCAATATGGAAAATTCTTATTTTACTCAATTTTGGCCAATTCGGCCAAAAGCCTAATATCCGCTCGGGATGGATCTTCTTTATTTCCCGTATATTCACCCATTTGGATGCTAGAACACCCCTTGGAGCGAAGAAGGCTGGTTTGGGGGGTTTTATGGCTCATTTTGGTAAATTCCTATTTTGCTCGGCCAGGTCGCGAAAGAGCCTAATATCCGGTCGGGGTGGGTTAGGGGTAGGGTAGGGTTAGGGCTAGGGTTGGGGTTTGGGGTTGGGGTTGGGGTTAGGGTTAATATCCGCTCGGGGTGGATCTTCGTTATTTCCCGTATATTGACCAATTTGCATGCCAGAACACCCCTCGGAACGAAGAGGGCTGGTAGTGGGGGTTTTGGGGCTCAATTTGGTAAATTCCTTTTTTGCTCAATTTTGGCCAATTCAGCCAGGTTGCTAAGAGCCTAATATCCGCTCGGGGAGGATCTTCATTATTTCCCGTGTATTGACCCATTTGCATGCCAGAACACCCCTCGGAACGAAGAGGGCTGGTTTGGGGGGTTTACGGGCTCAATTTGGTAAATTCCTTTTTTGCTCGGCCAGGTTGCGAAAGAGTCTAATATCCGGTCGGGGTGGGTTAGGGGTGGGTTTAGGGGTGGGGTTTGGGGTTGGGGTTTGGGGTTGGGGTTGGGGTTAGGGTTAAGGGTAAGGGTTAGGGTTAGGGTTAGGGTTAATATCCGCTCGGGGTGGATCTTCGTTATTTCCCTTATATTGACCCATTTGGATGCTACAACACCCTTCGGAGCGAAGAGGGCTGGTTTGGGGGGTTTTATGGCTCATTTTGGTAATTTCCTATTTTGCTCGGCCAGGTCGCGAAAGAGTCTAATATCCGGTCGGGGTGGGTTAGGGGTGAGTTTAGGGGTGTGGTTTGGGGTTAGGGTTGGGGTTTGGGGTTGGGGTTGGGGTTAGGGTTAGGGTTAGGGTTAGGGTTAGGGTTAGGGTTAATATCCGCTCGGGGTGGATCTTCGTTATTTCCCTCATTTTGACCCATTTGCATGCTAGAACACCCCTGGGAGCGAAGAGGGTTCGTTTGGGGGGTTTTATGGCTCAATTTGGTAAATTCCTATTTTGCTCAATTTTAGCCAATTAGGCCAGGTCACGAAGAGCCTAATATCCGCTCGGGAAGGATCTTCTTTATTTCCCGTATATTGACCCATTTGGATGCTAGAACACCCCTTGGAGCGAAGAGGGCTGGTTTTGGGGGTTTTGGGGCTCAATTTGGTAAATTCCTATTTTGCTCAATTTTGGCCAATCCGGCCAGGTCGCTAAGAGCCTAATATCCGCTCGGGGAGGATCTTCATTATTTCCCGTGTATTGACCCATTTGCATGCCAAAACACCCCTCGGAACGAAGAGGGCTGGTTTGGGGGGTTTACGGGCTCAAATTCCTTTTTTGCTCGGCCAGGTCTCGAAAGAGTCTAATATCCGGTCGGGGCGGGTTAGGGGTGGGGTTAGGGGTGGGGTTTGGGGTTGGAGTTTGGGGTTGGGGTTGGGGTTAGTGTTAGGGTTAGGGTAAGGGTTAGGGTTAGGGTTAGGGTTAGGGTTAATATCCGCTCGGGGTGGATCTTCGTTATTTCCCTTATTTTGACCCATTTGCATGCTAGAACACCCCTGGGAGCGAAGAGGATTCGTTTTGGGGGTTTTCGGGCTCAATATGGTAAATTCTTATTTTACTCAATTTTGGCCAATTCGGCCAAAAGCCTAATATCCGCTCGGGGTGGATCTTCTTTATTTCCCTTATTTTGACCCATTTGCATGCTAGAACACCCCTGGGAGCGAAGAGTGTTCGTTTTGGGGGTTTTCGGGCTCAATATGGTAAATTCCTATTTTGCTCAATTTTAGCCAATTAGGCCAGGTCGCGAAGAGCCTAATATCCGCTCGGGGAGGATCTTCATTATTTCCCGTGTATTGACCCATTTGCATGCCAGAACACCCCTCGGAACGAAGAGGGCTGGTTTTGGGTGTTTTCGGGCTCAATTTGGTAAATTCCTTTTTTGCTCAATTTTGGCCAATTCGGCCAGGTCGCTAAGAGCCTAATATCCGCTCGGGGAGGATCTTCATTATTTTCCGTATATTGACTCATTTGCATGCCAGAACACCCCTCGGAACGAAGAGGGCTGGTTTGGGGGGTTTTATGGCTCATTTTCGTAAATTCCTATTTTGCTCGGCCAGGTCGCGAAAGAGTCTAATATCCGGTCGGGGTGGGTTAGGGGTGAGGTTAGGGGTGTGGTTTGGGGTTGGGGTTGGGGTTTGGGGTTGGGGTTGGGGTTAGGGTTAGGGTTAGGGTAAGGGTTAGGGTTAGGGTTAGGGTTAGGGTTAATATCCGCTCGGGGTGGATCTTCGTTATTTCCCTTATATTGACCCATTTGCATGCTAGAACACCCCTTGGAGCGAAGAAGGCTGGTTTGGGGGGTTTTATGGCTCATTTTGGTAAATTCCTATTTTGCTCGGCCAGGTCGTGAAAGAGTCTAATATCCGGTCGGGCGGGTTAGGGGTGGGGTTAGGGGTGGGGTTGGGGTTAGGGTTAGGGTTAATATCCGCTCGTTGTGGATCTTCGTTATTTCCCTTATATTGACCCATTTGCATGCTAGAACACCCCTGGGAGCGAAGAAGGTTCGTTTTGGGGGTTTTCGGGCTCAATATGGAAAATTCTTATTTTACTCAATTTTGGCCAATTCGGCCAAAAGCCTAATATCCGCTCGGGATGGATCTTCTTTATTTCCCGTATATTCACCCATTTGGATGCTAGAACACCCCTTGGAGCGAAGAAGGCTGGTTTGGGGGGTTTTATGGCTCATTTTGGTAAATTCCTATTTTGCTCGGCCAGGTCGCGAAAGAGCCTAATATCCGGTCGGGGTGGGTTAGGGGTAGGGTAGGGTTAGGGCTAGGGTTGGGGTTTGGGGTTGGGGTTGGGGTTAGGGTTAATATCCGCTCGGGGTGGATCTTCGTTATTTCCCGTATATTGACCCATTTGCATGCTAGAACACCCCTCGGAACGAAGAGGGATGGTTTGAGGGGTTTTCGGGCTCAATTTATTAAATTCCTATTTTGCTCAATTTTGGCCAATCCGGCCAGGTCGCTAAGAGCCTAATATCCGCTCGGGGAGGATCTTCATTATTTCCCGTGTATTGACCCATTTGCATGCCAGAACACCCCTCGGAACGAAGAGGGCTGGTTTGGGAGGTTTACGGGCTCAATTTGGTAAATTCCTTTTTTGCTCGGCCAGGTCGCGAAAGAGTCTAATATCCGGTTGGGGTGGGTTAGGGGTGGGGTTAGGGGTGGGGTTGGGGTTAGGTTTAGGGTTAATATCCGCTCGGGGTGGATCTTCTTTTTTTCCCGTATATTTACCCATTTGGATGCTAGAACACCCTTCGGAGCGAAGAAGGCTGGTTTGGGGGGTTTTATGGCTCATTTTGGTAAATTCCTATTTTGCTCGGCCAGGTCGCGAAAGAGTCTAATATCCGGTCGGGGTGGGTTAGGGGAGGGGTTAGGGGTGGGGTTTGGGGTTTGGGGTTGGAGTTTGGGGTTGGGGTTGGGGTTAGGGTTAGGGTTAGGGTTAGGGTTAGGGTTAGGGTTAGGGTTAATATCCGCTCGGGGTGGATCTTCGTTATTTCCCTTATTTTGACCCATTTGCATGCTAGAACACCCCTGGGAGCGAAGAGGGTTCGTTTTGGGGGTTTTCGGGCTCAATATGGTAAATTCTTATTTTACTCAATTTTGGCCAATTCGGCCAAAAGCCTAATATCCGCTCGGGGTGGATCTTCGTTATTTCCCTTATATTGACCCATTTGCATGCTAGAACACCCCTTGGAGCGAAGAAGGCTGGTTTGGGGGGTTTTATGGCTCATTTTGGTAAATTCCTATTTTGCTCGGCCAGGTCGTGAAAGAGTCTAATATCCGGTCGGGCGGGTTAGGGGTGGGGTTAGGGGTGGGGTTGGGGTTAGGGTTAGGGTTAATATCCGCTCGTTGTGGATCTTCGTTATTTCCCTTATATTGACCCATTTGCATGCTAGAACACCCCTGGGAGCGAAGAAGGTTCGTTTTGGGGGTTTTCGGGCTCAATATGGAAAATTCTTATTTTACTCAATTTTGGCCAATTCGGCCAAAAGCCTAATATCCGCTCGGGATGGATCTTCTTTATTTCCCGTATATTCACCCATTTGGATGCTAGAACACCCCTTGGAGCGAAGAAGGCTGGTTTGGGGGGTTTTATGGCTCATTTTGGTAAATTCCTATTTTGCTCGGCCAGGTCGCGAAAGAGCCTAATATCCGGTCGGGGTGGGTTAGGGGTAGGGTAGGGTTAGGGCTAGGGTTGGGGTTTGGGGTTGGGGTTGGGGTTAGGGTTAATATCCGCTCGGGGTGGATCTTCGTTATTTCCCGTATATTGACCCATTTGCATGCTAGAACACCCCTCGGAACGAAGAGGGATGGTTTGAGGGGTTTTCGGGCTCAATTTATTAAATTCCTATTTTGCTCAATTTTGGCCAATCCGGCCAGGTCGCTAAGAGCCTAATATCCGCTCGGGGAGGATCTTCATTATTTCCCGTGTATTGACCCATTTGCATGCCAGAACACCCCTCGGAACGAAGAGGGCTGGTTTGGGAGGTTTACGGGCTCAATTTGGTAAATTCCTTTTTTGCTCGGCCAGGTCGCGAAAGAGTCTAATATCCGGTTGGGGTGGGTTAGGGGTGGGGTTAGGGGTGGGGTTGGGGTTAGGTTTAGGGTTAATATCCGCTCGGGGTGGATCTTCTTTTTTTCCCGTATATTTACCCATTTGGATGCTAGAACACCCTTCGGAGCGAAGAAGGCTGGTTTGGGGGGTTTTATGGCTCATTTTGGTAAATTCCTATTTTGCTCGGCCAGGTCGCGAAAGAGTCTAATATCCGGTCGGGGTGGGTTAGGGGAGGGGTTAGGGGTGGGGTTTGGGGTTTGGGGTTGGAGTTTGGGGTTGGGGTTGGGGTTAGGGTTAGGGTTAGGGTTAGGGTTAGGGTTAGGGTTAGGGTTAATATCCGCTCGGGGTGGATCTTCGTTATTTCCCTTATTTTGACCCATTTGCATGCTAGAACACCCCTGGGAGCGAAGAGGGTTCGTTTTGGGGGTTTTCGGGCTCAATATGGTAAATTCTTATTTTACTCAATTTTGGCCAATTCGGCCAAAAGCCTAATATCCGCTCGGGGTGGATCTTCGTTATTTCCCTTATATTGACCCATTTGCATGCTAGAACACCCCTTGGAGCGAAGAAGGCTGGTTTGGGGGGTTTTATGGCTCATTTTGGTAAATTCCTATTTTGCTCGGCCAGGTCGTGAAAGAGTCTAATATCCGGTCGGGCGGGTTAGGGGTGGGGTTAGGGGTGGGGTTGGGGTTAGGGTTAGGGTTAATATCCGCTCGTTGTGGATCTTCGTTATTTCCCTTATATTGACCCATTTGCATGCTAGAACACCCCTGGGAGCGAAGAAGGTTCGTTTTGGGGGTTTTCGGGCTCAATATGGAAAATTCTTATTTTACTCAATTTTGGCCAATTCGGCCAAAAGCCTAATATCCGCTCGGGATGGATCTTCTTTATTTCCCGTATATTCACCCATTTGGATGCTAGAACACCCCTTGGAGCGAAGAAGGCTGGTTTGGGGGGTTTTATGGCTCATTTTGGTAAATTCCTATTTTGCTCGGCCAGGTCGCGAAAGAGCCTAATATCCGGTCGGGGTGGGTTAGGGGTAGGGTAGGGTTAGGGCTAGGGTTGGGGTTTGGGGTTGGGGTTGGGGTTAGGGTTAATATCCGCTCGGGGTGGATCTTCGTTATTTCCCGTATATTGACCCATTTGCATGCTAGAACACCCCTCGGAACGAAGAGGGATGGTTTGAGGGGTTTTCGGGCTCAATTTATTAAATTCCTATTTTGCTCAATTTTGGCCAATCCGGCCAGGTCGCTAAGAGCCTAATATCCGCTCGGGGAGGATCTTCATTATTTCCCGTGTATTGACCCATTTGCATGCCAGAACACCCCTCGGAACGAAGAGGGCTGGTTTGGGAGGTTTACGGGCTCAATTTGGTAAATTCCTTTTTTGCTCGGCCAGGTCGCGAAAGAGTCTAATATCCGGTTGGGGTGGGTTAGGGGTGGGGTTAGGGGTGGGGTTGGGGTTAGGTTTAGGGTTAATATCCGCTCGGGGTGGATCTTCTTTTTTTCCCGTATATTTACCCATTTGGATGCTAGAACACCCTTCGGAGCGAAGAAGGCTGGTTTGGGGGGTTTTATGGCTCATTTTGGTAAATTCCTATTTTGCTCGGCCAGGTCGCGAAAGAGTCTAATATCCGGTCGGGGTGGGTTAGGGGAGGGGTTAGGGGTGGGGTTTGGGGTTTGGGGTTGGAGTTTGGGGTTGGGGTTGGGGTTAGGGTTAGGGTTAGGGTTAGGGTTAGGGTTAGGGTTAGGGTTAATATCCGCTCGGGGTGGATCTTCGTTATTTCCCTTATTTTGACCCATTTGCATGCTAGAACACCCCTGGGAGCGAAGAGGGTTCGTTTTGGGGGTTTTCGGGCTCAATATGGTAAATTCTTATTTTACTCAATTTTGGCCAATTCGGCCAAAAGCCTAATATCCGCTCGGGGTGGATCTTCTTTATTTCCCTTATTTTGACCCATTTGCATGCTAGAACACCCCTGGAAGCGAAGAGGGTTCGTTTTGGGGGTTTTCGGGCTCAATATGGTAAATTCCTATTTTGCTCAATTTTAGCCAATTAGGCCAGGTCGCGAAGAGCCTAATATCCGCTCGGGAAGGATCTTCATTATTTCCCGTGTATTGACCCATTTGCATGCCAGAACACCCCTCGGAACGAAGAGGGCTGGTTTTGGGGGTTTTGGGGCTCAATTTGGTAAATTCCTTTTTTGCTCAATTTTGGCCAATTCGGCCAGGTTGCTAAGAGCCTAATATCCGCTCGGGGAGGATCTTCATTATTTCCCGTGTATTGACCCATTTGCATGCCAGAACACCCCTCGGAACGAAGAGGGCTGGTTTGGGGGGTTTACGGGCTCAATTTGGTAAATTCCTTTTTTGCTCGGCCAGGTTGCGAAAGAGTCTAATATCCGGTCGGGGTGGGTTAGGGGTGGGGTTAGGGGTGGGGTTTGGGGTTGGGGTTTGGGGTTGGGGTTGGGGTTAGGGTTAAGGGTTAGGGTTAGGGTTAGGGTTAATATCCGCTCGGGGTGGATCTTCGTTATTTCCCTTATATCGACCCATTTGCATATCTAGAAAACCCCTGGGAGCGAAGAGGGTTCGTTTTGGGAGTTTTCGGGCTCAATATGGTAAATTCTTATTTTACTCAATTTTGGCCAATTCGGCCAAAAGCCTAATATCCGCTCGGGAAGGATCTTCATTATTTCCAGTGTATTGACCCATTTGCATGCCAGAACACCCCTCGGAACGAAGAGGGCTGGTTTTGGGGGTTTTGGGGCTCAATTTGGTAAATTCCTTTTTTGCTCAATTTTGGCCAATTCGGCCAGGTTGCTAAGAGCCTAATATCCGCTCGGGGAGGATCTTCATTATTTCCCGTGTATTGACCCATTTGCATGCCAGAACACCCCTCGGAACGAAGAGGGCTGGTTTGGGGGGTTTACGGGCTCAATTTGGTAAATTCCTTTTTTGCTCGGCCAGGTTGCGAAAGAGTCTAATATCCGGTCGGGGTGGGTTAGGGGTGGGGTTAGGGGTGGGGTTTGGGGTTGGGGTTTGGGGTTGGGGTTGGGGTTAGGGTTAAGGGTAAGGGTTAGGGTTAGGGTTAGGGTTAATATCCGCTCGGGGTGGATCTTCGTTATTTCCCTTATTTTGACCCATTTGCATGCTAGAACACCCCTGGGAGCGAAGAGGATTCGTTTTGGGGGTTTTCGGGCTCAATATGGTAAATTCTTATTTTACTCAATTTTGGCCAATTTGGCCAAAAGCCTAATATCCGCTCGGGGTGGATCTTCTTTATTTCCCTTATTTTGACCCATTTGCATGCTAGAACACCCCTGGGAGCGAAGAGGGTTCGTTTTGGGGGTTTTCGGGCTCAATATGGTAAATTCCTATTTTGCTCAATTTTAGCCAATTAGGCCAGGTCGCGAAGAGCCTAATATCCGCTCGGGGAGGATCTTCATTATTTCCCGTGTATTGACCCATTTGCATGCCAGAACACCCCTCGGAACGAAGAGGGTTGGTTTTGGGTGTTTTGGGGCTCAATTTGGTAAATTCCTTTTTTGCTCAATTTTGGCCAATTCGGCCAGGTCGCTAAGAGCCTAATATCCGCTCGGGGAGGATCTTCATTATTTTCCGTATATTGACTCATTTGCATGCCAGAACACCCCTCGGAACGAAGAGGGCTGGTTTGGGGGGTTTTATGGCTCATTTTCGTAAATTCCTATTTTGCTCGGCCAGGTCGCGAAAGAGTCTAATATCCGGTCGGGGTGGGTTAGGGGTGAGGTTAGGGGTGTGGTTTGGGGTTGGGGTTGGGGTTTGGGGTTGGGGTTGGGGTTAGGGTTAGATTTAGGGTAAGGGTTAGGGTTAGGGTTAGGGTTAATATCCGCTCGGGGTGGATCTTCGTTATTTCCCTTATAATGACCCATTTGCATGCTAGAACACCCCTTGGAGCGAAGAAGGCTGGTTTGGGGGGTTTTATGGCTCATTTTGGTAAATTCCTATTTTGCTCGGCCAGGTCGTGAAAGAGTCTAATATCCGGTCGGGGCGGGTTAGGGGTGGGGTTAGGGGTGGGGTTGGGGTTAGGGTTAGGGTTAATATCCGCTCGTTGTGGATCTTCGTTATTTCCCTTATATTGACCCATTTGCATGCTAGAACACCCCTGGGAGCGAAGAGGGTTCGTTTTGGGGGTTTTCGGGCTCAATATGGAAAATTCTTATTTTACTCAATTTTGGCCAATTCGGCCAAAAGCCTAATATCCGCTCGGGATGGATCTTCTTTATTTCCCGTATATTCACCCATTTGGATGCTAGAACACCCCTTGGAGCGAAGAAGGCTGGTTTGGGGGGTTTTATGGCTCATTTTGGTAAATTCCTATTTTGCTCGGCCAGGTCGCGAAAGAGCCTAATATCCGGTCGGGGTGGGTTAGGGGTAGGGTAGGGTTAGGGCTGGGGTTGGGGTTTGGGGTTGGGGTTGGGGTTAGGGTTAATATCCGCTCGGGGTGGATCTTCGTTATTTCCCGTATATTGACCCATTTGCATGCTAGAACACCCCTCGGAACGAAGAGGGATGGTTTGAGGGGTTTTCGGGCTCAATTTGGTAAATTCCTATTTTGTTCGGCCAAAAGCCCAATATCCGCTCGGGGTGGATCTTCTTTTTTTCCCGTATATTGACCCATTTGGATGCTAGAACACCCTTCGGAGCGAAGAAGGC
The DNA here is from genome assembly GCF_037042905.1 of Lytechinus pictus. Classification (NCBI taxonomy): domain Eukaryota; kingdom Metazoa; phylum Echinodermata; class Echinoidea; order Temnopleuroida; family Toxopneustidae; genus Lytechinus; species Lytechinus pictus. The sequence goes on from NW_026974153.1 coordinate 469,855, forward strand.
TGGTTTGGGGGGTTTTATGGCTCATTTTGGTAAATTCCTATTTTGCTCGGCCAGGTCGCGAAAGAGTCTAATATCCGGTCGGGGTGGGTTAGGGGTGAGTTTAGGGGTGGGGTTTGGGGTTTGGGGTTGGAGTTTGGGGTTGGGGTTGGGGTTAGGGTTAGGGTAAGGGTTAGGGTTAGGGTTAGGGTTAATATCCGCTCGGGGTGGATCTTCTTTATTTCCCGTATATTCACCCATTTGGATGCTAGAACACCCCTCGGAACGAAGAGGGCTGGTTTGGGGGGTTTTATGGCTCAATTTGGTAAATTCCTATTTTGCTCAATTTTAGCCAATTAGGCCAGGTCGCGAAGAGCCTAATATCCGCTCGGGGAGGATCTTCTTTATTTCCCGTATATTGACCCATTTGGATGCTAGAACACCCCTCGGAACGAAGAGGGCTGGTTTTGGGGGTTTTGGGGCTCAATTTGGTAAATTCCTTTTTTGCTCAATTTTGGCCAATTCGGCCAGGTTGCTAAGAGCCTAATATCCGCTCGTGGAGGATCTTCATTATTTCCCGTGTATTGACCCATTTGCATGCCAGAACACCCCTCGGAACGAAGAGGGCTGGTTTGGGGGGTTTACGGGCTCAATTTGGTAAATTCCTTTTTTGCTCGGCCAGGTTGCGAAAGAGTCTAATATCCGGTCGGGGTGGGTTAGGGGTGGGGTTAGGGGTGGGGTTTGGGGTTGGGGTTTGGGGTTGGGGTTGGGGTTAGGGTTAAGGGTTAGGGTTAGGGTTAGGGTTAATATCCGCTCGGGGTGGATCTTCGTTATTTCCCTTACATTGACCCATTTGCATGGTAAAACACCCCTGGGAGCGAAGAGGGTTCGTTTTGGGGGTTTTCGGGCTCAATATGGTAAATTCTTATTTTACTCAATTTTGGCCAATTCGGCCAAAAGCCTAATATCTGCTCGGGATGGATCTTCTTTTTTTCCCGTATGTTGACCCATTTGGATGCTAGAACACCCTTCGGAGCGGAGAAGGCTGGTTTGGGGGGTTTTATGGCTCATTTTGGTAAATTCCTATTTTGCTCGGCCAGGTCGCGAAAGTGTCTAATATCCGGTCGGGGTGGGTTAGGGGGTGGGGTTAGGGGTGGGGTTTGGGGTTGGAGTTTGGGGTTGGGGTTTGGGTTAGGGTTTAGGGTTAGGGTTAGGGTAAGGGTTAGGGTTAGGGTTAGGGTTAATATCCGCTCGGGGTGGATCTTCGTTATTTCCCTTATATTGACCCATTTGCATGCTAGAACACCCCTGGGAGCGAAGAGGGTTCGTTTTGGGGGTTTTCGGGCTCAATATGGTAAATTCTTATTTTACTCAATTTTGGCCAATTCGGCCAAAAGCCTAATATCCGCTTTGGGTGGATTTTCATTATTTCCCGTGTATTGACCCATTCGCATGCCAGAGCACCCCTCAGAACGAAGAGGGCTGGTTTGGGGGGTTTACGGGCTCAATTTGGTAAATTCCTATTTTGCTCAATTTTAGCCAATTAGGCCAGGTCGCGAAGAGCCTAATATCCGCTCGGGGAGGATCTTCTTTATTTCCCGTATATTGACCCATTTGGATGCTAGAACATCCCTCGGAACGAAGAGGGCTGGTTTGGGGGGTTTTATGGCTCATTTTCGTAAATTCCTATTTTGCTCGGCCAGGTCGCGAAAGAGTCTAATATCCGGTCGGGGTGGGTTAGGGGTGAGGTTAGGGGTGTGGTTTGGGGTTGGGGTTGGGGTTTGGGGTTGGGGTTGGGGTTAGGGTTAGGGTTAGGGTAAGGGTTAGGGTTAGGGTTAGGGTTAGGGTTAATATCCGCTCGGGGTGGATCTTCGTTATTTCCCTTATATTGACCCATTTGCATGCTAGAACACCCCTTGGAGCGAAGAAGGCTGGTTTGGGGGGTTTTATGGCTCATTTTGGTAAATTCCTATTTTGCTCGGCCAGGTCGTGAAAGAGTCTAATATCCGGTCGGGCGGGTTAGGGGTTGGGTTAGGGGTGGGGTTGGGGTTAGGGTTAGGGTTAATATCCGCTCGTTGTGGATCTTCGTTATTTCCCTTATATTGACCCATTTGCATGCTAGAACACCCCTGGGAGCGAAGAAGGTTCGTTTTGGGGGTTTTCGGGCTCAATATGGAAAATTCTTATTTTACTCAATTTTGGCCAATTCGGCCAAAAGCCTAATATCCGCTCGGGATGGATCTTCTTTATTTCCCGTATATTCACCCATTTGGATGCTAGAACACCCCTTGGAGCGAAGAAGGCTGGTTTGGGGGGTTTTATGGCTCATTTTGGTAAATTCCTATTTTGCTCGGCCAGGTCGCGAAAGAGCCTAATATCCGGTCGGGGTGGGTTAGGGGTAGGGTAGGGTTAGGGCTAGGGTTGGGGTTTGGGGTTGGGGTTGGGGTTAGGGTTAATATCCGCTCGGGGTGGATCTTCGTTATTTCCCGTATATTGACCCATTTGCATGCTAGAACACCCCTCGGAACGAAGAGGGATGGTTTGAGGGGTTTTCGGGCTCAATTTATTAAATTCCTATTTTGCTCAATTTTGGCCAATCCGGCCAGGTCGCTAAGAGCCTAATATCCGCTCGGGGAGGATCTTCATTATTTCCCGTGTATTGACCCATTTGCATGCCAGAACACCCCTCGGAACGAAGAGGGCTGGTTTGGGAGGTTTACGGGCTCAATTTGGTAAATTCCTTTTTTGCTCGGCCAGGTCGCGAAAGAGTCTAATATCCGGTTGGGGTGGGTTAGGGGTGGGGTTAGGGGTGGGGTTGGGGTTAGGTTTAGGGTTAATATCCGCTCGGGGTGAATCTTCGTTATTTCCCTTATTTTGACCCATTTGCATGCTAGAACACCCCTTCGGAGCGACGAGGGTTCGTTTTGGGGGTTTTCGGGCTCAATATGGTAAATTCTTATTTTACTCAATTTTGGCCAATTCGGCCAAAAGCCCAATATCCGCTCGGGGTGGATCTTCTTTTTTTCCCGTATATTGACCCATTTGGATGCTAGAACACCCTTCGGAGCGAAGAAGGCTGGTTTGGGGGGTTTTATGGCTCATTTTGGTAAATTCCTATTTTGCTCGGCCAGGTCGCGAAAGAGTCTAATATCCGGTCGGGGTGGGTTAGGGGAGGGGTTAGGGGTGGGGTTTGGGGTTTGGGGTTGGAGTTTGGGGTTGGGGTTGGGGTTAGGGTTAGGGTTAGGGTTAGGGTTAGGGTTAGGGTTAGGGTTAATATCCGCTCGGGGTGGATCTTCGTTATTTCCCTTATTTTGACCCATTTGCATGCTAGAACACCCCTGGGAGCGAAGAGGGTTCGTTTTGGGGGTTTTCGGGCTCAATATGGTAAATTCTTATTTTACTCAATTTTGGCCAATTCGGCCAAAAGCCTAATATCCGCTTGGGGTGGATCTTCTTTATTTCCCTTATTTTGACCCATTTGCATGCTAGAACACCCCTGGAAGCGAAGAGGGTTCGTTTTGGGGGTTTTCGGGCTCAATATGGTAAATTCCTATTTTGCTCAATTTTAGCCAATTAGGCCAGGTCGCGAAGAGCCTAATATCCGCTCGGGAAGGATCTTCATTATTTCCCGTGTATTGACCCATTTGCATGCCAGAACACCCCTCGGAACGAAGAGGGCTGGTTTTGGGGGTTTTGGGGCTCAATTTGGTAAATTCCTTTTTTGCTCAATTTTGGCCAATTCGGCCAGGTTGCTAAGAGCCTAATATCCGCTCGGGGAGGATCTTCATTATTTCCCGTGTATTGACCCATTTGCATGCCAGAACACCCCTCGGAACGAAGAGGGCTGGTTTGGGGGGTTTACGGGCTCAATTTGGTAAATTCCTTTTTTGCTCGGCCAGGTTGCGAAAGAGTCTAATATCCGGTCGGGGTGGGTTAGGGGTGGGGTTAGGGGTGGGGTTTGGGGTTGGGGTTTGGGGTTGGGGTTGGGGTTAGGGTTAAGGGTTAGGGTTAGGGTTAGGGTTAATATCCGCTCGGGGTGGATCTTCGTTATTTCCCTTATATCGACCCATTTGCATATCTAGAAAACCCCTGGGAGCGAAGAGGGTTCGTTTTGGGAGTTTTCGGGCTCAATATGGTAAATTCTTATTTTACTCAATTTTGGCCAATTCGGCCAAAAGCCTAATATCCGCTCGGGAAGGATCTTCATTATTTCCAGTGTATTGACCCATTTGCATGCCAGAACACCCCTCGGAACGAAGAGGGCTGGTTTTGGGGGTTTTGGGGCTCAATTTGGTAAATTCCTTTTTTGCTCAATTTTGGCCAATTCGGCCAGGTTGCTAAGAGCCTAATATCCGCTCGGGGAGGATCTTCATTATTTCCCGTGTATTGACCCATTTGCATGCCAGAACACCCCTCGGAACGAAGAGGGCTGGTTTGGGGGGTTTACGGGCTCAATTTGGTAAATTCCTTTTTTGCTCGGCGGCCAGGTTGCGAAAGAGTCTAATATCCGGTCGGGGTGGGTTAGGGGTGGGGTTAGGGGTGGGGTTTGGGGTTGGGGTTTGGGGTTGGGGTTGGGGTTAGGGTTAAGGGTAAGGGTTAGGGTTAGGGTTAGGGTTAATATCCGCTCGGGGTGGATCTTCGTTATTTCCCTTATTTTGACCCATTTGCATGCTAGAACACCCCTGGGAGCGAAGAGGATTCGTTTTGGGGGTTTTCGGGCTCAATATGGTAAATTCTTATTTTACTCAATTTTGGCCAATTTGGCCAAAAGCCTAATATCCGCTCGGGGTGGATCTTCTTTATTTCCCTTATTTTGACCCATTTGCATGCTAGAACACCCCTGGGAGCGAAGAGGGTTCGTTTTGGGGGTTTTCGGGCTCAATATGGTAAATTCCTATTTTGCTCAATTTTAGCCAATTAGGCCAGGTCGCGAAGAGCCTAATATCCGCTCGGGGAGGATCTTCATTATTTCCCGTGTATTGACCCATTTGCATGCCAGAACACCCCTCGGAACGAAGAGGGCTGGTTTTGGGTGTTTTGGGGCTCAATTTGGTAAATTCCTTTTTTGCTCAATTTTGGCCAATTCGGCCAGGTCGCTAAGAGCCTAATATCCGCTCGGGGAGGATCTTCATTATTTTCCGTATATTGACTCATTTGCATGCCAGAACACCCCTCGGAACGAAGAGGGCTGGTTTGGGGGGTTTTATGGCTCATTTTCGTAAATTCCTATTTTGCTCGGCCAGGTCGCGAAAGAGTCTAATATCCGGTCGGGGTGGGTTAGGGGTGAGGTTAGGGGTGTGGTTTGGGGTTGGGGTTGGGGTTTGGGGTTGGGGTTGGGGTTAGGGTTAGATTTAGGGTAAGGGTTAGGGTTAGGGTTAGGGTTAATATCCGCTCGGGGTGGATCTTCGTTATTTCCCTTATAATGACCCATTTGCATGCTAGAACACCCCTTGGAGCGAAGAAGGCTGGTTTGGGGGGTTTTATGGCTCATTTTGGTAAATTCCTATTTTGCTCGGCCAGGTCGTGAAAGAGTCTAATATCCGGTCGGGGCGGGTTAGGGGTGGGGTTAGGGGTGGGGTTGGGGTTAGGGTTAGGGTTAATATCCGCTCGTTGTGGATCTTCGTTATTTCCCTTATATTGACCCATTTGCATGCTAGAACACCCCTGGGAGCGAAGAGGGTTCGTTTTGGGGGTTTTCGGGCTCAATATGGAAAATTCTTATTTTACTCAATTTTGGCCAATTCGGCCAAAAGCCTAATATCCGCTCGGGATGGATCTTCTTTATTTCCCGTATATTCACCCATTTGGATGCTAGAACACCCCTTGGAGCGAAGAAGGCTGGTTTGGGGGGTTTTATGGCTCATTTTGGTAAATTCCTATTTTGCTCGGCCAGGTCGCGAAAGAGCCTAATATCCGGTCGGGGTGGGTTAGGGGTAGGGTAGGGTTAGGGCTGGGGTTGGGGTTTGGGGTTGGGGTTGGGGTTAGGGTTAATATCTGCTCGGGGTGGATCTTCGTTATTTCCCGTATATTGACCCATTTGCATGCTAGAACACCCCTCGGAACGAAGAGGGATGGTTTGAGGGGTTTTCGGGCTCAATTTGGTAAATTCCTATTTTGTTCGGCCAAAAGCCCAATATCCGCTCGGGGTGGATCTTCTTTTTTTCCCGTATATTGACCCATTTGGATGCTAGAACACCCTTCGGAGCGAAGAAGGCTGGTTTGGGGGGTTTTATGGCTCATTTTGGTAAATTCCTATTTTGCTCGGCCAGGTCGCGAAAGAGTCTAATATCCGGTCGGGGTGGGTTAGGGGTGAGTTTAGGGGTGGGGTTTGGGGTTTGGGGTTGGAGTTTGGGGTTGGGGTTGGGGTTAGGGTTAGGGTAAGGGTTAGGGTTAGGGTTAGGGTTAATATCCGCTCGGGGTGGATCTTCTTTATTTCCCGTATATTCACCCATTTGGATGCTAGAACACCCCTCGGAACGAAGAGGGCTGGTTTGGGGGGTTTTATGGCTCAATTTGGTAAATTCCTATTTTGCTCAATTTTAGCCAATTAGGCCAGGTCGCGAAGAGCCTAATATCCGCTCGGGGAGGATCTTCTTTATTTCCCGTATATTGACCCATTTGGATGCTAGAACACCCCTCGGAACGAAGAGGGCTGGTTTTGGGGGTTTTGGGGCTCAATTTGGTAAATTCCTTTTTTGCTCAATTTTGGCCAATTCGGCCAGGTTGCTAAGAGCCTAATATCCGCTCGTGGAGGATCTTCATTATTCCCCGTGTATTGACCCATTTGCATGCCAGAACACCCCTCGGAACGAAGAGGGCTGGTTTGGGGGGTTTACGGGCTCAATTTGGTAAATTCCTTTTTTGCTCGGCCAGGTTGCGAAAGAGTCTAATATCCGGTCGGGGTGGGTTAGGGGTGGGGTTAGGGGTGGGGTTTGGGGTTGGGGTTTGGGGTTGGGGTTGGGGTTAGGGTTAAGGGTTAGGGTTAGGGTTAGGGTTAATATCCGCTCGGGGTGGATCTTCGTTATTTCCCTTACATTGACCCATTTGCATGGTAAAACACCCCTGGGAGCGAAGAGGGTTCGTTTTGGGGGTTTTCGGGCTCAATATGGTAAATTCTTATTTTACTCAATTTTGGCCAATTCGGCCAAAAGCCTAATATCTGCTCGGGATGGATCTTCTTTTTTTCCCGTATGTTGACCCATTTGGATGCTAGAACACCCTTCGGAGCGAAGAAGGCTGGTTTGGGGGGTTTTATGGCTCATTTTGGTAAATTCCTATTTTGCTCGGCCAGGTCGCGAAAGTGTCTAATATCCGGTCGGGGTGGGTTAGGGGGTGGGGTTAGGGGTGGGGTTTGGGGTTGGAGTTTGGGGTTGGGGTTTGGGTTAGGGTTTAGGGTTAGGGTTAGGGTAAGGGTTAGGGTTAGGGTTAGGGTTAATATCCGCTCGGGGTGGATCTTCGTTATTTCCCTTATATTGACCCATTTGCATGCTAGAACACCCCTGGGAGCGAAGAGGGTTCGTTTTGGGGGTTTTCGGGCTCAATATGGTAAATTCTTATTTTACTCAATTTTGGCCAATTCGGCCAAAAGCCTAATATCCGCTTTGGGTGGATTTTCATTATTTCCCGTGTATTGACCCATTCGCATGCCAGAGCACCCCTCAGAACGAAGAGGGCTGGTTTGGGGGGTTTACGGGCTCAATTTGGTAAATTCCTATTTTGCTCAATTTTAGCCAATTAGGCCAGGTCGCGAAGAGCCTAATATCCGCTCGGGGAGGATCTTCTTTATTTCCCGTATATTGACCCATTTGGATGCTAGAACATCCCTCGGAACGAAGAGGGATGGTTTGAGGGGTTTTCGGGCTCAATTGATTAAATTCCTATTTTGCTCAATTTTGGCCAATTCGGCCAAAAGCCTAATATCCGCTCGGGGTGGATCTTCTTTATTTCCCTTATTTTGACCCATTTGGATGCTAGAACACCCCTTGGAGCGAAGAAGGCTGGTTTGGGGGGTTTTATGGCTCATTTTGGTAAATTCCTATTTTGCTCGGCCAGGTCGCGAAAGAGCCTAATATCCGGTCGGGGTGGGTTAGGGGTAGGGTAGGGTTAGGGCTGGGGTTGGGGTTTGGGGTTGGGGTTGGGGTTAGGGTTAATATCCGCTCGGGGTGGATCTTCGTTATTTCCCGTATATTGACCCATTTGCATGCTAGAACACCCCTCGGAACGAAGAGGGATGGTTTGAGGGGTTTTCGGGCTCAATTTGGTAAATTCCTATTTTGTTCGGCCAAAAGCCCAATATCCGCTCGGGGTGGATCTTCTTTTTTTCCCGTATATTGACCCATTTGGATGCTAGAACACCCTTCGGAGCGAAGAAGGCTGGTTTGGGGGGTTTTATGGCTCATTTTGGTAAATTCCTATTTTGCTCGGCCAGGTCGCGAAAGAGTCTAATATCCGGTCGGGGTGGGTTAGGGGTGAGTTTAGGGGTGGGGTTTGGGGTTTGGGGTTGGAGTTTGGGGTTGGGGTTGGGGTTAGGGTTAGGGTAAGGGTTAGGGTTAGGGTTAGGGTTAATATCCGCTCGGGGTGGATCTTCTTTATTTCCCGTATATTCACCCATTTGGATGCTAGAACACCCCTCGGAACGAAGAGGGCTGGTTTGGGGGGTTTTATGGCTCAATTTGGTAAATTCCTATTTTGCTCAATTTTAGCCAATTAGGCCAGGTCGCGAAGAGCCTAATATCCGCTCGGGGAGGATCTTCTTTATTTCCCGTATATTGACCCATTTGGATGCTAGAACACCCCTCGGAACGAAGAGGGCTGGTTTTGGGGGTTTTGGGGCTCAATTTGGTAAATTCCTTTTTTGCTCAATTTTGGCCAATTCGGCCAGGTTGCTAAGAGCCTAATATCCGCTCGTGGAGGATCTTCATTATTCCCCGTGTATTGACCCATTTGCATGCCAGAACACCCCTCGGAACGAAGAGGGCTGGTTTGGGGGGTTTACGGGCTCAATTTGGTAAATTCCTTTTTTGCTCGGCCAGGTTGCGAAAGAGTCTAATATCCGGTCGGGGTGGGTTAGGGGTGGGGTTAGGGGTGGGGTTTGGGGTTGGGGTTTGGGGTTGGGGTTGGGGTTAGGGTTAAGGGTTAGGGTTAGGGTTAGGGTTAATATCCGCTCGGGGTGGATCTTCGTTATTTCCCTTACATTGACCCATTTGCATGGTAAAACACCCCTGGGAGCGAAGAGGGTTCGTTTTGGGGGTTTTCGGGCTCAATATGGTAAATTCTTATTTTACTCAATTTTGGCCAATTCGGCCAAAAGCCTAATATCTGCTCGGGATGGATCTTCTTTTTTTCCCGTATGTTGACCCATTTGGATGCTAGAACACCCTTCGGAGCGAAGAAGGCTGGTTTGGGGGGTTTTATGGCTCATTTTGGTAAATTCCTATTTTGCTCGGCCAGGTCGCGAAAGTGTCTAATATCCGGTCGGGGTGGGTTAGGGGGTGGGGTTAGGGGTGGGGTTTGGGGTTGGAGTTTGGGGTTGGGGTTTGGGTTAGGGTTTAGGGTTAGGGTTAGGGTAAGGGTTAGGGTTAGGGTTAGGGTTAATATCCGCTCGGGGTGGATCTTCGTTATTTCCCTTATATTGACCCATTTGCATGCTAGAACACCCCTGGGAGCGAAGAGGGTTCGTTTTGGGGGTTTTCGGGCTCAATATGGTAAATTCTTATTTTACTCAATTTTGGCCAATTCGGCCAAAAGCCTAATATCCGCTTTGGGTGGATTTTCATTATTTCCCGTGTATTGACCCATTCGCATGCCAGAGCACCCCTCAGAACGAAGAGGGCTGGTTTGGGGGGTTTACGGGCTCAATTTGGTAAATTCCTATTTTGCTCAATTTTAGCCAATTAGGCCAGGTCGCGAAGAGCCTAATATCCGCTCGGGGAGGATCTTCTTTATTTCCCGTATATTGACCCATTTGGATGCTAGAACATCCCTCGGAACGAAGAGGGATGGTTTGAGGGGTTTTCGGGCTCAATTGATTAAATTCCTATTTTGCTCAATTTTGGCCAATTCGGCCAAAAGCCTAATATCCGCTCGGGGTGGATCTTCTTTATTTCCCTTATTTTGACCCATTTGGATGCTAGAACACCCCTTGGAGCGAAGAAGGCTGGTTTGGGGGGTTTTATGGCTCATTTTGGTAAATTCCTATTTTGCTCGGCCAGGTCGCGAAAGAGCCTAATATCCGGTCGGGGTGGGTTAGGGGTAGGGTAGGGTTAGGGCTGGGGTTGGGGTTTGGGGTTGGGGTTGGGGTTAGGGTTAATATCCGCTCGGGGTGGATCTTCGTTATTTCCCGTATATTGACCCATTTGCATGCTAGAACACCCCTCGGAACGAAGAGGGATGGTTTGAGGGGTTTTCGGGCTCAATTTGGTAAATTCCTATTTTGTTCGGCCAAAAGCCCAATATCCGCTCGGGGTGGATCTTCTTTTTTTCCCGTATATTGACCCATTTGGATGCTAGAACACCCTTCGGAGCGAAGAAGGCTGGTTTGGGGGGTTTTATGGCTCATTTTGGTAAATTCCTATTTTGCTCGGCCAGGTCGCGAAAGAGTCTAATATCCGGTCGGGGTGGGTTAGGGGTGAGTTTAGGGGTGGGGTTTGGGGTTTGGGGTTGGAGTTTGGGGTTGGGGTTGGGGTTAGGGTTAGGGTAAGGGTTAGGGTTAGGGTTAGGGTTAATATCCGCTCGGGGTGGATCTTCTTTATTTCCCGTATATTCACCCATTTGGATGCTAGAACACCCCTCGGAACGAAGAGGGCTGGTTTGGGGGGTTTTATGGCTCAATTTGGTAAATTCCTATTTTGCTCAATTTTAGCCAATTAGGCCAGGTCGCGAAGAGCCTAATATCCGCTCGGGGAGGATCTTCTTTATTTCCCGTATATTGACCCATTTGGATGCTAGAACACCCCTCGGAACGAAGAGGGCTGGTTTTGGGGGTTTTGGGGCTCAATTTGGTAAATTCCTTTTTTGCTCAATTTTGGCCAATTCGGCCAGGTTGCTAAGAGCCTAATATCCGCTCGTGGAGGATCTTCATTATTCCCCGTGTATTGACCCATTTGCATGCCAGAACACCCCTCGGAACGAAGAGGGCTGGTTTGGGGGGTTTACGGGCTCAATTTGGTAAATTCCTTTTTTGCTCGGCCAGGTTGCGAAAGAGTCTAATATCCGGTCGGGGTGGGTTAGGGGTGGGGTTAGGGGTGGGGTTTGGGGTTGGGGTTTGGGGTTGGGGTTGGGGTTAGGGTTAAGGGTTAGGGTTAGGGTTAGGGTTAATATCCGCTCGGGGTGGATCTTCGTTATTTCCCTTACATTGACCCATTTGCATGGTAAAACACCCCTGGGAGCGAAGAGGGTTCGTTTTGGGGGTTTTCGGGCTCAATATGGTAAATTCTTATTTTACTCAATTTTGGCCAATTCGGCCAAAAGCCTAATATCTGCTCGGGATGGATCTTCTTTTTTTCCCGTATGTTGACCCATTTGGATGCTAGAACACCCTTCGGAGCGAAGAAGGCTGGTTTGGGGGGTTTTATGGCTCATTTTGGTAAATTCCTATTTTGCTCGGCCAGGTCGCGAAAGTGTCTAATATCCGGTCGGGGTGGGTTAGGGGGTGGGGTTAGGGGTGGGGTTTGGGGTTGGAGTTTGGGGTTGGGGTTTGGGTTAGGGTTTAGGGTTAGGGTTAGGGTAAGGGTTAGGGTTAGGGTTAGGGTTAATATCCGCTCGGGGTGGATCTTCGTTATTTCCCTTATATTGACCCATTTGCATGCTAGAACACCCCTGGGAGCGAAGAGGGTTCGTTTTGGGGGTTTTCGGGCTCAATATGGTAAATTCTTATTTTACTCAATTTTGGCCAATTCGGCCAAAAGCCTAATATCCGCTTTGGGTGGATTTTCATTATTTCCCGTGTATTGACCCATTCGCATGCCAGAGCACCCCTCAGAACGAAGAGGGCTGGTTTGGGGGGTTTACGGGCTCAATTTGGTAAATTCCTATTTTGCTCAATTTTAGCCAATTAGGCCAGGTCGCGAAGAGCCTAATATCCGCTCGGGGAGGATCTTCTTTATTTCCCGTATATTGACCCATTTGGATGCTAGAACATCCCTCGGAACGAAGAGGGATGGTTTGAGGGGTTTTCGGGCTCAATTGATTAAATTCCTATTTTGCTCAATTTTGGCCAATTCGGCCAAAAGCCTAATATCCGCTCGGGGTGGATCTTCTTTATTTCCCTTATTTTGACCCATTTGCATGCTAGAACACCCCTGGAAGCGAAGAGGGTTCGTTTTGGGGGTTTTCGGGCTCAATATGGTAAATTCCTATTTTGCTCAATTTTAGCCAATTAGGCCAGGTCGCGAAGAGCCTAATATCCGCTCGGGAAGGATCTTCATTATTTCCCGTGTATTGACCCATTTGCATGCCAGAACACCCCTCGGAACGAAGAGGGCTGGTTTTGGGGGTTTTGGGGCTCAATTTGGTAAATACCTTTTTTGCTCAATTTTGGCCAATTCGGCCAGGTTGCTAAGAGCCTAATATCCGCTCGGGGAGGATCTTCATTATTTCCCGTGTATTGACCCATTTGCATGCCAGAACACCCCTCGGAACGAAGAGGGATGGTTTGAGGGGTTTTCGGGCTCAATTTGGTAAATTCCTTTTTTGCTCGGCCAGGTCGCGAAAGAGTCTAATATCCGGTCGGGGCGGGTTAGGGGTGGGGTTAGGGGTGGGGTTTGCGGTTGGGGTTTGGGGTTAGGGTTAGGGTTAGGGTAAGGGTTAGGGTTAGGGTTAGGGTTAATATCCGCTCGGGGTGGATCTTCGTTATTTCCCTTATATTGACCGATTTGTATATCTAGAACACCCCTGGGAGCGAAGAGGGTTCGTTTTGGGGGTTTTCGGGCTCAATATGGTAAATTCTTATTTTACTCAATTTTGGCCAATTCGGCCAGGTCGTGAAAAGCCTAATATCCGCTCGGGAAGGATCTTCTTTATTTCCCGTATATTGACCCATTTGGATGCTAGAACACCACTCGGAGCGAAGAGGGCTGGTTTGGGGGGTTTTTGGGCTCAATTTGGTAAGTTCCTTTTTTGCTAAATTTTGGCCAATTAGGCCAGGTCGCGAAGAGCCTAATATCCGCTCGGGGAGGATCTTCTTTATTTCCCGTATATTGACCCATTTGGATGCTAGAACACCCCTTGGAGCGAAGAGGGCTGGTTTTGGTGGTTTTTGGGCTCAATTTGGTAAATTCCTTTCTTTGCTCAATTTCGGCCAATTCGGACAGGTCGCTAAGAGCCTAATATCCGCTCGGGGAGGATCTTCATTTTTTCCCGTGTATTGACCCATTTGCATGCCAGAACACCCCTCGGAACGAAGAGGGATGGTTTGAGGGGTTTTCGGGCTCAATTTGGTAAATTCCTTTTTTGCTCGGCCAGGTCGCGAAAGAGTCTAATATCCGGTCGGGGCGGGTTAGGGGTGAGTTTAGGGGTGTGGTTTGGGGTTAGGGTTGGGGTTTGGGGTTGGGGTTGGGGTTAGGGTTAGGGTAAGGGATAGGGTTAGGGTTAGGGTTAATATCCGCTCGGGGTGGATCTTCTTTATTTCCCGTATATTCACCCATTTGGATGCTAGAACACCCCTCGGAACGAAGAGGGCTGGTTTGGGGGGTTTTATGGCTCAATTTGGTAAATTCCTATTTTGCTCAATTTTAGCCAATTAGGCCAGGTCGCGAAGAGCCTAATATCCGCTCGGGGAGGATCATCTTTATTTCCCGTATATTGACCCATTTGGATGCTAGAACACCCCTTGGAGCGAAGAGGGTTCGTTTTGGGGGTTTTCGGGCTCAATATGGTAAATTCTTATTTTACTCAATTTTGGCCAATTCGGCCAAAAGCCTAATATCCGCTTGGGGAGGATCTTCTTTATTTCCCGTATATTGACCCATTTGGATGCTAGAACACCCTTCGGAGCGAAGAGGGCTGGTTTGGGGGGTTTTATGGCTCATTTTGGTAAATTCCTATTTTGCTCGGTCAGGTCGCGAAAGAGTCTAATATCCGGTCGGGGTGGGTTAGGGGTGAGTTTAGGGGTGTGGTTTGGGGTTAGGGTTGGGGTTTGGGGTTGGGGTTGGGGTTAGGGTTAGGGTTAGGGTAAGGGTTAGGGTTAGGGTTAGGGTTAATATCCGCTCGGGGTGGATCTTCTTTATTTCCCGTATATTCACCCATTTGGATGCTAGAACACCCCTCGGAACGAAGAGGGCTGGTTTGGGGGGTTTTATGGCTCAATTTGGTAAATTCCTATTTTGCTCAATTTTAGCCAATTAGGCCAGGTCGCGAAGAGCCTAATATCCGCTCGGGGAGGATCTTCTTTATTTCCCGTATATTGACCCATTTGGATGCTAGAACACCCCTTGGAGCGAAGAGGGCTGGTTTTGGGGGTTTTGGGGCTCAATTTGGTAAATTCCTATTTTGCTCAATTTTGGCCAATCCGGCCAGGTCGCTAAGAGCCTAATATCCGCTCGGGGAGGATCTTCATTATTTCCCGTGTATTGACCAATTTGCATGCCAAAACACCCCTCGGAACGAAGAGGGCTGGTTTGGGGGGTTTACGGGCTCAAATTCCTTTTTTGCTCGGCCAGGTTGCGAAAGAGTCTAATATCCGGTCGGGGTGGGTTAGGGGTGGGGTTAGGGGTGGGGTTTGGGGTTGGGGTTTGGGGTTGGGGTTGGGGTTAGGGTTAAGGGTTAGGGTTAGGGTTAGGGTTAATATCCGCTCGGGGTGGATCTTCGTTATTTCCCTTATATTGACCCATTTGCATGGTAAAACACCCCTGGGAGCGAAGAGGGTTCGTTTTGGGGGTTTTCGGGCTCAATATGGTAAATTCTTATTTTACTCAATTTTGGCCAATTCGGCCAAAAGCCTAATATCTGCTCGGGGTGGATCTTCTTTTTTTCCCGTATGTTGACCCATTTGGATGCTAGAACACCCTTCGGAGCGAAGAAGGCTGGTTTGGGGGGTTTTATGGCTCATTTTGGTAAATTCCTATTTTGCTCGGCCAGGTCGCGAAAGTGTCTAATATCCGGTCGGGGTGGGTTAGGGGGTGGGGTTAGGGGTGGGGTTTGGGGTTGGAGTTTGGGGTTGGGGTTGGGGTTAGGGTTTAGGGTTAGGGTTAGGGTAAGGGTTAGGGTTAGGGTTAGGGTTAATATCCGCTCGGGGTGGATCTTCGTTATTTCCCTTATATTGACCCATTTGCATGCTAGAACACCCCTGGGAGCGAAGAGGGTTCGTTTTGGGGGTTTTCGGGCTCAATATGGTAAATTCTTATTTTACTCAATTTTGGCCAATTCGGCCAAAAGCCTAATATCCGCTTTGGGTGGATTTTCATTATTTCCCGTGTATTGACCCATTCGCATGCCAGAGCACCCCTCGGAACGAAGAGGGCTGGTTTGGGGGGTTTACGGGCTCAATTTGGTAAATTCCTATTTTGCTCAATTTTAGCCAATTAGGCCAGGTCGCGAAGAGCCTAATATCCGCTCGGGGAGGATCTTCTTTATTTCCCGTATATTGACCCATTTGGATGCTAGAACATCCCTCGGAACGAAGAGGGATGGTTTGAGGGGTTTTCGGGCTCAATTGATTAAATTCCTATTTTGCTCAATTTTGGCCAATTCGGCCAAAAGCCTAATATCCGCTCGGGGTGGATCTTCTTTATTTCCCTTATTTTGACCCATTTGCATGCTAGAACACCCCTGGAAGCGAAGAGGGTTCGTTTTGGGGGTTTTCGGGCTCAATATGGTAAATTCCTATTTTGCTCAATTTTAGCCAATTAGGCCAGGTCGCGAAGAGCCTAATATCCGCTCGGGAAGGATCTTCATTATTTCCCGTGTATTGACCCATTTGCATGCCAGAACACCCCTCGGAACGAAGAGGGCTGGTTTTGGGGGTTTTGGGGCTCAATTTGGTAAATACCTTTTTTGCTCAATTTTGGCCAATTCGGCCAGGTTGCTAAGAGCCTAATATCCGCTCGGGGAGGATCTTCATTATTTCCCGTGTATTGACCCATTTGCATGCCAGAACACCCCTCGGAACGAAGAGGGATGGTTTGAGGGGTTTTCGGGCTCAATTTGGTAAATTCCTTTTTTGCTCGGCCAGGTAGCGAAAGAGTCTAATATCCGGTCGGGGCGGGTTAGGGGTGGGGTTAGGGGTGGGGTTTGGGGTTGGGGTTTGGGGTTAGGGTTAGGGTTAGGGTAAGGGTTAGGGTTAGGGTTAGGGTTAATATCCGCTCGGGGTGGATCTTCGTTATTTCCCTTATATTGACCGATTTGTATATCTAGAACACCCCTGGGAGCGAAGAGGGTTCGTTTTGGGGGTTTTCGGGCTCAATATGGTAAATTCTTATTTTACTCAATTTTGGCCAATTCGGCCAGGTCGTGAAAAGCCTAATATCCGCTCGGGAAGGATCTTCTTTATTTCCCGTATATTGACCCATTTGGATGCTAGAACACCACTCGGAGCGAAGAGGGCTGGTTTGGGGGGTTTTTGGGCTCAATTTGGTAAGTTCCTTTTTTGCTAAATTTTGGCCAATTAGGCCAGGTCGCGAAGAGCCTAATATCCGCTCGGGGAGGATCTTCTTTATTTCCCGTATATTGACCCATTTGGATGCTAGAACACCCCTTGGAGCGAAGAGGGCTGGTTTTGGTGGTTTTTGGGCTCAATTTGGTAAATTCCTTTCTTTGCTCAATTTCGGCCAATTCGGACAGGTCGCTAAGAGCCTAATATCCGCTCGGGGAGGATCTTCATTTTTTCCCGTGTATTGACCCATTTGCATGCCAGAACACCCCTCGGAACGAAGAGGGATGGTTTGAGGGGTTTTCGGGCTCAATTTGGTAAATTCCTTTTTTGCTCGGCCAGGTCGCGAAAGAGTCTAATATCCGGTCGGGGCGGGTTAGGGGTGAGTTTAGGGGTGTGGTTTGGGGTTAGGGGTGGGGTTTGGGGTTGGGGTTGGGGTTAGGGTTAGGGTAAGGGATAGGGTTAGGGTTAGGGTTAATATCCGCTCGGGGTGGATCTTCTTTATTTCCCGTATATTCACCCATTTGGATGCTAGAACACCCCTCGGAACGAAGAGGGCTGGTTTGGGGGGTTTTATGGCTCAATTTGGTAAATTCCTATTTTGCTCAATTTTAGCCAATTAGGCCAGGTCGCGAAGAGCCTAATATCCGCTCGGGGAGGATCTTCTTTATTTCCCGTATATTGACCCATTTGGATGCTAGAATACCCCTTGGAGCGAAGAGGGTTCGTTTTGGGGGTTTTCGGGCTCAATATGGTAAATTCTTATTTTACTCAATTTTGGCCAATTCGGCCAAAAGCCTAATATCCGCTCGGGGAGGATCTTCTTTATTTCCCGTATATTGACCCATTTGGATGCTAGAACACCCTTCGGAGCGAAGAGGGCTGGTTTGGGGGGTTTTATGGCTCATTTTGGTAAATTCCTATTTTGCTCGGTCAGGTCGCGAAAGAGTCTAATATCCGGTCGGGGTGGGTTAGGGGTGAGTTTAGGGGTGTGGTTTGGGGTTAGGGTTGGGGTTTGGGGTTGGGGTTGGGGTTAGGGTTAGGGTTAGGGTAAGGGTTAGGGTTAGGGTTAGGGTTAATATCCGCTCGGGGTGGATCTTCTTTATTTCCCGTATATTCACCCATTTGGATGCTAGAACACCCCTCGGAACGAAGAGGGCTGGTTTGGGGGGTTTTATGGCTCAATTTGGTAAATTCCTATTTTGCTCAATTTTAGCCAATTAGGCCAGGTCGCGAAGAGCCTAATATCCGCTCGGGGAGGATCTTCTTTATTTCCCGTATATTGACCCATTTGGATGCTAGAACACCCCTTGGAGCGAAGAGGGCTGGTTTTGGGGGTTTTGGGGCTCAATTTGGTAAATTCCTATTCTGCTCAATTTTGGCCAATCCGGCCAGGTCGCTAAGAGCCTAATATCCGCTCGGGGAGGATCTTCATTATTTCCCGTGTATTGACCAATTTGCATGCCAAAACACCCCTCGGAACGAAGAGGGCTGGTTTGGGGGGTTTACGGGCTCAAATTCCTTTTTTGCTCGGCCAGGTCGCGAAAGAGTCTAATATCCGGTCGGGGCGGGTTAGGGGTGGGGTTAGGGGTGGGGTTTGGGGTTGGGGTTGGGGTTAGGGTTAGGGTTAGGGTAAAGGTTAGGGTTAGGGTTAGGGTTAATATCCGCTCGGGGTGGATCTTCGTTATTTCCCTTATTTTGACCCATTTGCATGCTAGAACACCCCTGGGAGCGAAGAGGATTCGTTTTGGGGGTTTTCGGGCTCAATATGGTAAATTCTTATTTTACTCAATTTTGGCCAATTCGGCCAAAAGCCTAATATCCGCTCGGGGTGGATCTTCTTTATTTCCCTTATTTTGACCCATTTGCATGCTAGAACACCCCTGGGAGCGAAGAGGGTTCGTTTTGGGGGTTTTCGGGCTCAATATGGTAAATTCCTATTTTGCTCAATTTTAGCCAATTAGGCCAGGTCGCGAAGAGCCTAATATCCGCTCGGGGAGGATCTTCATTATTTCCCGTGTATTGACCCATTTGCATGCCAGAACACCCCTCGGAACGAAGAGGGCTGGTTTTGGGGCTCAATTTGGTAAATTCCTTTTTTGCTCAATTTTGGCCAATTCGGCCAGGTCGCTAAGAGCCTAATATCCGCTTGGGGAGGATCTTCATTATTTTCCGTATATTGACCCATTTGCATGCCAGAACACCCCTCGGAACGAAGAGGGATGGTTTGAGGGGTTTTCGGGCTCAATTTGGTAAATTCCCTTTTTGCTCGGCCAGGTCGCGAAAGAGTCTAATATCCGGTCGGGGCGGGTTAGGGGTGAGTTTAGGGGTGTGGTTTGGGGTTAGGGTTGGGGTTTGGGGTTGGGGTTGGGGTTAGGGTTAGGGTAAGGGATAGGGTTAGGGTTAGGGTTAATATCCGCTCGGGGTGGATCTTCTTTATTTCCCGTATATTCACCCATTTGGATGCTAGAACACCCCTCGGAACGAAGAGGGCTGGTTTGGGGGGTTTTATGGCTCAATTTGGTAAATTCCTATTTTGCTCAATTTTAGCCAATTAGGCCAGGTCGCGAAGAGCCTAATATCCGCTCGGGGAGGATCTTCTTTATTTCCCGTATATTGACCCATTTGGATGCTAGAACACCCCTTGGAGCGAAGAGGGTTCGTTTTGGGGGTTTTCGGGCTCAATATGGTAAATTCTTATTTTACTCAATTTTGGCCAATTCGGCCAAAAGCCTAATATCCGCTCGGGGAGATTCTTCTTTATTTCCCGTATATTGACCCATTTGGATGCTAGAACACCCTTCGGAGCGAAGAGGGCTGGTTTGGGGGGTTTTATGGCTCATTTTGGTAAATTCCTATTTTGCTCGGTCAGGTCGCGAAAGAGTCTAATATCCGGTCGGGGTGGGTTAGGGGTGAGTTTAGGGGTGTGGTTTGGGGTTAGGGTTGGGGTTTGGGGTTGGGGTTGGGGTTAGGGTTAGGGTTAGGGTAAGGGTTAGGGTTAGGGTTAGGGTTAATATCCGCTCGGGGTGGATCTTCTTTATTTCCCGTATATTCACCCATTTGGATGCTAGAACACCCCTCGGAACGAAGAGGGCTGGTTTGGGGGGTTTTATGGCTCAATTTGGTAAATTCCTATTTTGCTCAATTTTAGCCAATTAGGCCAAGTCGCGAAGAGCCTAATATCCGCTCGGGGAGGATCTTCTTTATTTCCCGTATATTGACCCATTTGGATGCTAGAACACCCCTTGGAGCGAAGAGGGCTGGTTTTGGGGGTTTTGGGGCTCAATTTGGTAAATTCCTATTTTGCTCAATTTTGGCCAATCCGGCCAGGTCGCTAAGAGCCTAATATCCGCTCGGGGAGGATCTTCATTATTTCCCGTGTATTGACCCATTTGCATGCCAAAACACCCCTCGGAACGAAGAGGGCTGGTTTGGGGGGTTTACGGGCTCCAATTCCTTTTTTGCTCGGCCAGGTCGCGAAAGAGTCTAATATCCGGTCGGGGCGGGTTAGGGGTGGGGTTAGGGGTGGGGTTTGGGGTTGGGGTTGGGGTTAGGGTTAGGGTTAGGGTTAGGGTTAGGGTTAGGGTTAGGGTTAATATCCGCTCGGGGTGGATCTTCGTTATTTCCCTTATTTTGACCCATTTGCATGCTAGAACACCCCTGGGAGCGAAGAGGATTCGTTTTGGGGGTTTTCGGGCTCAATATGGTAAATTCTTATTTTACTCAATTTTGGCCAATTCGGCCAAAAGCCTAATATCCACTCGGGGTGGATCTTCTTTATTTCCCTTATTTTGACCCATTTGCATGCTAGAACACCCCTGGGAGCGAAGAGGGTTCGTTTTGGGGGTTTTCGGGCTCAATATGGTAAATTCCTATTTTGCTCAATTTTAGCCAATTAGGCCAGGTCGCGAAGAGCCTAATATCCGCTCGGGGAGGATCTTCATTATTTCCCGTGTATTGACCCATTTGCATGCCAGAACACCCCTCGGAACGAAGAGGGCTGGTTTTGGGTGTTTTGGGGCTCAATTTGGTAAATTCCTTTTTTGCTCAATTTTGGCCAATTCGGCCAGGTCGCTAAGAGCCAAATATCCGCTCGGGGAGGATCTTCATTATTTTCCGTATATTGACTCATTTGCATGCCAGAACACCCCTCGGAACGAAGAGGGCTGGTTTGGGGGGTTTTATGGCTCATTTTAGTAAATTCCTATTTTGCTCGGCCAGGTCGCGAAAGAGTCTAATATCCGGTCGGGGTGGGTTAGGGGTGAGGTTAGGGGTGTGGTTTGGGGTTGGGGTTGGGGTTTGGGGTTGGGGTTGGGGTTAGGGTTAGGGTTAGGGTAAGGGTTAGGGTTAGGGTTAGGGTTGATATCCGCTCGGGGTGGATCTTCGTTATTTCCCTTATATTGACCCATTTGCATGCTAGAACACCCCTTGGAGCGAAGAAGGCTGGTTTGGGGGGTTTTATGGCTCATTTTGGTAAATTCCTATTTTGCTCGGCCAGGTCGTGAAAGAGTCTAATATCCGGTCGGGGTGGGTTAGGGGTGGGGTTAGGGGTGGGGTTTGGGGTTGGGGTTTGGGGTTGGGGTTGGGGTTAGGGTTAAGGGTAAGGGTTAGGGTTAGGGTTAGGGTTAATATCCGCTCGGGGTGGATCTTCGTTATTTCCCTTATTTTGACCCATTTGCATGCTAGAACACCCCTGGGAGCGAAGAGGATTCGTTTTTGGGGTTTTCGGGCTCAATATGGTAAATTCTTATTTTACTCAATTTTGGCCAATTCGGCCAAAAGCCTAATATCCGCTCGGGGTGGATCTTCTTTATTTCCCTTATTTTGACCCATTTGCATGCTAGAACACCCCTGGGAGCGAAGAGGGTTCGTTTTGGGGGTTTTCGGGCTCAATATGGTAAATTCCTATTTTGCTCAATTTTAGCCAATTAGGCCAGGTCGCGAAGAGCCTAATATCCGCTCGGGGAGGATCTTCATTATTTCCCGTGTATTGACCCATTTGCATGCCAGAACACCCCTCGGAACGAAGAGGGCTGGTTTGGGGGGTTTACGGGCTCAATTTGGTAAATTCCTTTTTTGCTCGGCCAGGTCGCGAAAGAGTCTAATATCCGGTCGGGGTGGGTTAGGGGTGGGGTTAGGGGTGGGGTTTGGGGTTGGGGTTTGGGGTTGGGGTTGGGGTTAGGGTTAGGGTTAGGGTAAGGGTTAGGGTTAGGGTTAGGGTTAATATCCGCTCGGGGTGGATCTTCGTTATTTCCCTTATATTGACCCATTTGTATATCTAGAACACCCTTGGGAGCGAAGAGGGTTCGTTTTGGGGGTTTTCGGGCTCAATATGGTAAATTCTTATTTTACTCAATTTTGGCCAATTCGGCCAGGTCGTGAAAAGCCTAATATCCGCTCGGGGAGGATCTTCTTTATTTCCCGTATATTGACCCATTTGGATGCTAGAACACCACTCGGAGCGAAGAGGGCTGGTTTGGGGGTTTTTGGGCTCAATTTGGTAAGTTCCTTTTTTGCTAAATTTTGGCCAATTAGGCCAGGTCGCGAAGAGCCTAATATCCGCTCGGGGAGGATCTTCTTTATTTCCCGTATATTGACCCATTTGGATGCTAGAACACCCCTTGGAGCGAAGAGGGCTGGTTTTGGTGGTTTTTGGGCTCAATTTGGTAAATTCCTTTCTTTGCTCAATTTCGGCCAATTCGGACAGGTCGCTAAGAGCCTAATATCCGCTCGGGGAGGATCTTCATTATTTCCCGTGTATTGACCCATTTGCATGCCAGAACACCCCTCGGAACGAAGAGGGAGGGATGGTTTGAGGGGTTTTCGGGCTCAATTTGGTAAATTCCTTTTTTGCTCGGCCAGGTCGCGAAAGAGTCTAATATCCGGTCGGGGCGGGTTAGGGGTGGGGTTAGGGGTGGGGTTGGGGTTAGGGTTAGGGTTAATATCCGCTCGGGGTGGATCTTCGTTATTTCCCTTATATTGACCCATTTGGATGCTAGAACACCCTTCGGAGCGAAGAGGGCTGGTTTGGGGGGTTTTATGGCTCATTTTGGTAAATTCCTATTTTGCTCGGCCAGGTCGCGAAAGAGTCTAATATCCGGTCGGGGTGGGTTAGGGGTGAGTTTAGGGGTGTGGTTTGGGGTTAGGGTTGGGGTTTGGGGTTGGGGTTGGGGTTAGGGTTAGGGTTAGGGTAAGGGTTAGGGTTAGGGTTTGGGTTAATATCCGCTCGGGGTGGATCTTCGTTATTTCCCTTATTTTGACCCATTTGCATGCTAGAACACCCCTGGGAGCGAAGAGGGTTCGTTTTGGGGGTTTTCGGGCTCAATATGGTAAATTCTTATTTTACTCAATTTTGGCCAATTCGGCCAAAAGCCTAATATCCGCTCGGGGTGGATCTTCTTTATTTCCCTTATTTTGACCCATTTGCATGCTAGAACACCCCTGGAAGCGAAGAGGGTTCGTTTTGGGGGTTTTCGGGCTCAATATGGTAAATTCCTATTTTGCTCAATTTTAGCCAATTAGGCCAGGTCGCGAAGAGCCTAATATCCGCTCGGGGAGGATCTTCTTTATTTCCCGTATATTGACCCATTTGGATGCTAGAACACCCCTTGGAGCGAAGAGGGCTGGTTTTGGGGGTTTTGGGGCTCAATTTGGTAAATTCCTATTTTGCTCAATTTTGGCCAATCCGGCCAGGTCGCTAAGAGCCTAATATCCGCTCGGGGAGGATCTTCATTATTTCCCGTGTATTGACCCATTTGCATGCCAAAACACCCCTCGGAAGGAAGAGGGCTGGTTTGGGGGGTTTACGGGCTCAAATTCCTTTTTTGCTCGGCCAGGTCGCGAAAGAGTCTAATATCCGGTCAGGGCGGGTTAGGGGTGGGGTTAGGGGTGGGGTTTGGGGTTGGAGTTTGGGGTTGGGGTTGGGGTTAGGGTTAGGGTTAGGGTAAGGGTTAGGGTTAGGGTTAGGGTTAATATCCGCTCGGGGTGGATCTTCGTTATTTCCCTTATTTTGACCCATTTGCATGCTAGAACACCCCTGGGAGCGAAGAGGATTCGTTTTGGGGGTTTTCGGGCTCAATATGGTAAATTCTTATTTTACTCAATTTTGGCCAATTCGGCCAAAAGCCTAATATCCGCTCGGGGTGGATCTTCTTTATTTCCCGTATATTCACCCATTTGGATGCTAGAACACCCCTCGGAACGAAGAGGGCTGGTTTGGGGGGTTTTATGGCTCAATTTGGTAAATTCCTATTTTGCTCAATTTTAGCCAATTAGGCCAGGTCGCGAAGAGCCTAATATCCGCTCGGGGAGGATCTTCTTTATTTCCCGTATATTGACCCATTTGGATGCTAGAACACCCCTTGGAGCGAAGAGGGTTCGTTTTGGGGGTTTTCGGGCTCAATATGGTAAATTCTTATTTTACTCAATTTTGGCCAATTCGGCCAAAAGCCTAATATCCGCTCGGGGAGGATCTTCTTTATTTCCCGTATATTGACCCATTTGGATGCTAGAACACCCTTCGGAGCGAAGAGGGCTGGTTTGGGGGGTTTTATGGCTCATTTTGGTAAATTCCTATTTTGCTCGGTCAGGTCGCGAAAGAGTCTAATATCCGGTCGGGGTGGGTTAGGGGTGAGTTTAGGGGTGTGGTTTGGGGTTAGGGTTGGGGTTTGGGGTTGGGGTTGGGGTTAGGGTTAGGGTTAGGGTAAGGGTTAGGGTTAGGGTTAGGGTTAATATCCGCTCGGGGTGGATCTTCTTTATTTCCCGTATATTCACCCATTTGGATGCTAGAACACCCCTCGGAACGAAGAGGGCTGGTTTGGGGGGTTTTATGGCTCAATTTGGTAAATTCCTATTTTGCTCAATTTTGGCCAATCCGGCCAGGTCGCTAAGAGCCTAATATCCGCTCGGGGAGGATCTTCATTATTTCCCGTGTATTGACCCATTTGCATGCCAAAACACCCCTCGGAACGAAGAGGGCTGGTTTGGGGGGTTTACGGGCTCAAATTCCTTTTTTGCTCGGCCAGGTCGCGAAAGAGTCTAATATCCGGTCGGGGCGGGTTAGGGGTGGGGTTAGGGGTGGGGTTTGGGGTTGGGGTTGGGGTTAGGGTTAGGGTTAGGGTAAGGGCTAGGGTTAGGGTTAGGGTTAATATCCGCTCGGGGTGGATCTTCGTTATTTCCCTTATTTTGACCCATTTGCATGCTAGAACACCCCTGGGAGCGAAGAGGATTCGTTTTGGGGGTTTTCGGGCTCAATATGGTAAATTCTTATTTTACTCAATTTTGGCCAATTCGGCCAAAAGCCTAATATCCACTCGGGGTGGATCTTCTTTATTTCCCTTATTTTGACCCATTTGCATGCTAGAACACCCCTGGGAGCGAAGAGGGTTCGTTTTGGGGGTTTTCGGGCTCAATATGGTAAATTCCTATTTTGCTCAATTTTAGCCAATTAGGCCAGGTCGCGAAGAGCCTAATATCCGCTCGGGGAGGATCTTCATTATTTCCCGTGTATTGACCCATTTGCATGCCAGAACACCCCTCGGAACGAAGAGGGCTGGTTTTGGGTGTTTTGGGGCTCAATTTGGTAAATTCCTTTTTTGCTCAATTTTGGCCAATTCGGCCAGGTCGCTAAGAGCCAAATATCCGCTCGGGGAGGATCTTCATTATTTTCCGTATATTGACTCATTTGCATGCCAGAACACCCCTCGGAACGAAGAGGGCTGGTTTGGGGGGTTTTATGGCTCATTTTAGTAAATTCCTATTTTGCTCGGCCAGGTCGCGAAAGAGTCTAATATCCGGTCGGGGTGGGTTAGGGGTGAGGTTAGGGGTGTGGTTTGGGGTTGGGGTTGGGGTTTGGGGTTGGGGTTGGGGTTAGGGTTAGGGTTAGGGTAAGGGTTAGGGTTAGGGTTAGGGTTAATATCCGCTCGGGGTGGATCTTCGTTATTTCCCTTATATTGACCCATTTGCATGCTAGAACACCCCTTGGAGCGAAGAAGGCTGGTTTGGGGGGTTTTATGGCTCATTTTGGTAAATTCCTATTTTGCGCGGCCAGGTCGTGAAAGAGTCTAATATCCGGTCGGGCGGGTTAGGGGTGGGGTTAGGGGTGGGGTTGGGGTTAGGGTTAGGGTTAATATCCGCTCGTTGTGGATCTTCGTTATTTCCCTTATATTGACCCATTTGCATGCTAGAACACCCCTGGGAGCGAAGAGGGTTCGTTTTGGGGGTTTTCGGGCTCAATATGGAAAATTCT
Organism: Lytechinus pictus; assembly: GCF_037042905.1. Lineage (NCBI taxonomy): Eukaryota > Metazoa > Echinodermata > Echinoidea > Temnopleuroida > Toxopneustidae > Lytechinus > Lytechinus pictus. The sequence goes on from NW_026974153.1 coordinate 495,663, forward strand.
TATTTTACTCAAATTTGGCCAATTCGGCCAAAAGCCTAATATCCGCTCGGGATGGATCTTCTTTATTTCCCGTATATTCACCCATTTGGATGCTAGAACACCCCTTGGAGCGAAGAAGGCTGGTTTGGGGGGTTTTATGGCTCATTTTGGTAAATTCCTATTTTGCTCGGCCAGGTCGCGAAAGAGCCTAATATCCGGTCGGGGTGGGTTAGGGGTAGGGTAGGGTTAGGGCTGGGGTTGGGGTTTGGGGTTGGGGTTGGGGTTAGGGTTAATATCCGCTCGGGGTGGATCTTCGTTATTTCCCGTATATTGACCCATTTGCATGCTAGAACACCCCTCGGAACGAAGAGGGATGGTTTGAGGGGTTTTCGGGCTCAATTTATTAAATTCCTATTTTGCTCAATTTTCGCCAATCCGGCCAGGTCGCTAAGAGCCTAATATCCGCTCGGGGAGGATCTTCATTTTTTCCCGTGTATTGACCCATTTGCATGCCAGAACACCCCTCGGAACGAAGAGGGCTGGTTTGGGAGGTTTACGGGCTCAATTTGGTAAATTCCTTTTTTGCTCGGCCAGGTCGCGAAAGAGTCTAATATCCGGTTGGGGTGGGTTAGGGGTGGGGTTAGGGGTGGGGTTGGGGTTAGGTTTAAGGTTAATATCCGCTCGGGGTGAATCTTCGTTATTTCCCTTATTTTGACCCATTTGCATGCTAGAACACCCCTTCGGAGCGACGAGGGTTCGTTTTGGGGGTTTTCGGGCTCAATATGGTAAATTCTTATTTTACTCAATTTTGGCCAATTCGGCCAAAAGCCCAATATCCGCTTGGGGTGGATCTTCTTTTTTTCCCGTATATTGACCCATTTGGATGCTAGAACACCCTTCGGAGCGAAGAAAGCTGGTTTGGGGGGTTTTATGGCTCATTTTGGTAAATTCCTATTTTGCTCGGCCAGGTCGCGAAAGAGTCTAATATCCGGTCGGGGTGGGTTAGGGGAGGGGTTAGGGGTGGGGTTTGGGGTTTGGGGTTGGAGTTTGGGGTTGGGGTTGGGGTTAGGGTTAGGGTTAGGGTAAGGGTTAGGGTTAGGGTTAGGGTTAATATCCGCTCGGGGTGGATCTTCGTTATTTCCCTTATTTTGACCCATTTGCATGCTAGAACACCCCTGGGAGCGAAGAGGGTTCGTTTTGGGGGTTTTCGGGCTCAATATGGTAAATACTTATTTTACTCAATTTTGGCCAATTCGGCCAAAAGCCTAATATCCGCTCGGGGTGGATCTTCTTTATTTCCCTTATTTTGACCCATTTGCATGCTAGAACACCCCTGGAAGCGAAGAGGGTTCGTTTTGGGGGTTTTCGGGCTCAATATGGTAAATTCCTATTTTGCTCAATTTTAGCCAATTAGGCCAGGTCGCGAAGAGCCTAATATCCGCTCGGGAAGGATCTTCATTATTTCCCGTGTATTGACCCATTTGCATGCCAGAACACCCCTCGGAACGAAGAGGGCTGGTTTTGGGGGTTTTCGGGCTCAATTTGGTAAATTCCTTTTTTGCTCAATTTTGGCCAATTCGGCCAGGTTGCTAAGAGCCTAATATCCGCTCGGGGAGGATCTTCATTATTTCCCGTGTATTGACCCATTTGCATGCCAGAACACCCCTCGGAACGAAGAGGGCTGGTTTGGGGGGTTTACGGGCTCAATTTGGTAAATTCCTTTTTTGCTCGGCCAGGTTGCGAAAGAGTCTAATATCCGGTCGGGGTGGGTTAGGGGTGGGGTTAGGGGTGGGGTTTGGGGTTGGGGTTTGGGGTTGGGGTTGGGGTTAGGGTTAAGGGTAAGGGTTAGGGTTAGGGTTAATATCCGCTCGGGGTGGATCTTCGTTATTTCCCTTATTTTGACCCATTTGCATGCTAGAACACCCCTGGGAGCGAAGAGGATTCGTTTTTGGGGTTTTCGGGCTCAATATGGTAAATTCTTATTTTACTCAATTTTGGCCAATTCGGCCAAAAGCCTAATATCCGCTCGGGGTGGATCTTCTTTATTTCCCTTATTTTGACCCATTTGCATGCTAGAACACCCCTGGGAGCGAAGAGGGTTCGTTTTGGGGGTTTTCGGGCTCAATATGGTAAATTCCTATTTTGCTCAATTTTAGCCAATTAGGCCAGGTCGCGAAGAGCCTAATATCCGCTCGGGGAGGATCTTCATTATTTCCCGTGTATTGACCCATTTGCATGCCAGAACACCCCTCGGAACGAAGAGGGCTGGTTTGGGGGGTTTACGGGCTCAATTTGGTAAATTCCTTTTTTGCTCGGCCAGGTCGCGAAAGAGTCTAATATCCGGTCGGGGTGGGTTAGGGGTGGGGTTAGGGGTGGGGTTTGGGGTTGGGGTTTGGGGTTGGGGTTGGGGTTAGGGTTAGGGTTAGGGTAAGGGTTAGGGTTAGGGTTAGGGTTAATATCCGCTCGGGGTGGATCTTCGTTATTTCCCTTATATTGACCCATTTGTATATCTAGAACACCCTTGGGAGCGAAGAGGGTTCGTTTTGGGGGTTTTCGGGCTCAATATGGTAAATTCTTATTTTACTCAATTTTGGCCAATTCGGCCAGGTCGTGAAAAGCCTAATATCCGCTCGGGGAGGATCTTCTTTATTTCCCGTATATTGACCCATTTGGATGCTAGAACACCACTCGGAGCGAAGAGGGCTGGTTTGGGGGTTTTTGGGCTCAATTTGGTAAGTTCCTTTTTTGCTAAATTTTGGCCAATTAGGCCAGGTCGCGAAGAGCCTAATATCCGCTCGGGGAGGATCTTCTTTATTTCCCGTATATTGACCCATTTGGATGCTAGAACACCCCTTGGAGCGAAGAGGGCTGGTTTTGGTGGTTTTTGGGCTCAATTTGGTAAATTCCTTTCTTTGCTCAATTTCGGCCAATTCGGACAGGTCGCTAAGAGCCTAATATCCGCTCGGGGAGGATCTTCATTATTTCCCGTGTATTGACCCATTTGCATGCCAGAACACCCCTCGGAACGAAGAGGGAGGGATGGTTTGAGGGGTTTTCGGGCTCAATTTGGTAAATTCCTTTTTTGCTCGGCCAGGTCGCGAAAGAGTCTAATATCCGGTCGGGGCGGGTTAGGGGTGGGGTTAGGGGTGGGGTTGGGGTTAGGGTTAGGGTTAATATCCGCTCGGGGTGGATCTTCGTTATTTCCCTTATATTGACCCATTTGGATGCTAGAACACCCTTCGGAGCGAAGAGGGCTGGTTTGGGGGGTTTTATGGCTCATTTTGGTAAATTCCTATTTTGCTCGGCCAGGTCGCGAAAGAGTCTAATATCCGGTCGGGGTGGGTTAGGGGTGAGTTTAGGGGTGTGGTTTGGGGTTAGGGTTGGGGTTTGGGGTTGGGGTTGGGGTTAGGGTTAGGGTTAGGGTAAGGGTTAGGGTTAGGGTTAGGGTTAATATCCGCTCGGGGTGGATCTTCTTTATTTCCCGTATATTCACCCATTTGGATGCTAGAACACCCCTCGGAACGAAGAGGGCTGGTTTGGGGGGTTTTATGGCTCAATTTGGTAAATTCCTATTTTGCTCAATTTTAGCCAATTAGGCCAGGTCGCGAAGAGCCTAATATCCGCTCGGGGAGGATCTTCTTTATTTCCCGTATATTGACCCATTTGGATGCTAGAACACCCCTTGGAGCGAAGAGGGCTGGTTTTGGGGGTTTTGGGGCTCAATTTGGTAAATTCCTATTTTGCTCAATTTTGGCCAATCCGGCCAGGTCGCTAAGAGCCTAATATCCGCTCGGGGAGGATCTTCATTATTTCCCGTGTATTGACCCATTTGCATGCCAAAACACCCCTCGGAACGAAGAGGGCTGGTTTGGGGGGTTTACGGGCTCAAATTCCTTTTTTGCTCGGCCAGGTCGCGAAAGAGTCTAATATCCGGTCGGGGCGGGTTAGGGGTGGGGTTAGGGGTGGGGTTTGGGGTTGAAGTTTGGGGTTGGGGTTGGGGTTAGGGTTAGGGTTAGGGTAAGGGTTAGGGTTAGGGTTAGGGTTAATATCCGCTCGGGGTGGATCTTCGTTATTTCCCTTATTTTGACCCATTTGCATGCTAGAACACCCCTGGGAGCGAAGAGGATTCGTTTTGGGGGTTTTCGGGCTCAATATGGTAAATTCTTATTTTACTCAATTTTGGCCAATTCGGCCAAAAGCCTAATATCCGCTCGGGGTGGATCTTCTTTATTTCCCTTATTTTGACCCATTTGCATGCTAGAACACCCCTGGGAGCGAAGAGTGTTCGTTTTGGGGGTTTTCGGGCTCAATATGGTAAATTCCTATTTTGCTCAATTTTAGCCAATTAGGCCAGGTCGCGAAGAGCCTAATATCCGCTCGGGGAGGATCTTCATTATTTCCCGTGTATTGACCCATTTGCATGCCAGAACACCCCTCGGAACGAAGAGGGCTGGTTTTGGGTGTTTTGGGGCTCAATTTGGTAAATTCCTATTTTGCTCAATTTTGGCCAATCCGGCCAGGTCGCTAAGAGCCTAATATCCGCTCGGGGAGGATCTTCATTATTTCCCTTGTATTGACCCATTTGCATGCCAAAACACCCCTCGGAACGAAGAGGGCTGGTTTGGGGGGTTTACGGGCTCAAATTCCTTTTTTGCTCGGCCAGGTCGCGAAAGAGTCTAATATCCGGTCGGGGCGGGTTAGGGGTGGGGTTAGGGGTGGGCTTTGGGGTTGGGGTTGGGGTTAGGGTTAGGGTTAGGGTAAGGGTTAGGGTTAGGGTTAGGGTTAATATCCGCTCGGGGTGGATCTTCGTTATTTCCCTTATTTTGACCCATTTGCATGCTAGAACACCCCTGGGAGCGAAGAGGATTCGTTTTGGGGGTTTTCGGGCTCAATATGGTAAATTCTTATTTTACTCAATTTTGGCCAATTCGGCCAAAAGCCTAATATCCGCTCGGGGTGGATCTTCTTTATTTCCCTTATTTTGACCCATTTGCATGCTAGAACACCCCTGGGAGCGAAGAGGGTTCGTTTTGGGGGTTTTCGGGCTCAATATGGTAAATTCCTATTTTGCTCAATTTTAGCCAATTAGGCCAGGTCGCGAAGAGCCTAATATCCGCTCGGGGAGGATCTTCATTATTTCCCGTGTATTGACCCATTTGCATGCCAGAACACCCCTCGGAACGAAGAGGGCTGGTTTTGGGTGTTTTGGGGCTCAATTTGGTAAATTCCTTTTTTGCTCAATTTTGGCCAATTCGGCCAGGTCGCTAAGAGCCTAATATCCGCTCGGGGAGGATCTTCATTATTTTCCGTATATTGACTCATTTGCATGCCAGAACACCCCTCGGAACGAAGAGGGCTGGTTTGGGGGGTTTTATGGCTCATTTTAGTAAATTCCTATTTTGCTCGGCCAGGTCGCGAAAGAGTCTAATATCCGGTCGGGGTGGGTTAGGGGTGAGGTTAGGGGTGTGGTTTGGGGTTGGGGTTGGGGTTTGGGGTTGGGGTTGGGGTTAGGGTTAGGGTTAGGGTAAGGGTTAGGGTTAGGGTTAGGGTTAATATCCGCTCGGGGTGGATCTTCGTTATTTCCCTTATATTGACCCATTTGCATGCTAGAACACCCCTTGGAGCGAAGAAGGCTGGTTTGGGGGGTTTTATGGCTCATTTTGGTAAATTCCTATTTTGCTCGGCCAGGTCGTGAAAGAGTCTACTATCCGGTCGGGCGGGTTAGGGGTGGGGTTAGGGGTGGGGTTGGGGTTAGGGTTAGGGTTAATATCCGCTCGTTGTGGATTTTCGTTATTTCCCTTATATTGACCCATTTGCATGCTAGAACACCCCTGGGAGCGAAGAGGGTTTGTTTTGGGGGTTTTCGGGCTCAATATGGAAAATTCTTATTTTACTCAAATTTGGCCAATTCGGCCAAAAGCCTAATATCCGCTCGGGATGGATCTTCTTTATTTCCCGTATATTCACCCATTTGGATGCTAGAACACCCCTTGGAGCGAAGAAGGCTGGTTTGGGGGGTTTTATGGCTCATTTTGGTAAATTCCTATTTTGCTCGGCCAGGTCGCGAAAGAGCCTAATATCCGGTCGGGGTGGGTTAGGGGTAGGGTAGGGTTAGGGCTGGGGTTGGGGTTTGGGGTTGGGGTTGGGGTTAGGGTTAATATCCGCTCGGGGTGGATCTTCGTTATTTCCCGTATATTGACCCATTTGCATGCTAGAACACCCCTCGGAACGAAGAGGGATGGTTTGAGGGGTTTTCGGGCTCAATTTATTAAATTCCTATTTTGCTCAATTTTCGCCAATCCGGCCAGGTCGCTAAGAGCCTAATATCCGCTCGGGGAGGATCTTCATTATTTCCCGTGTATTGACCCATTTGCATGCCAGAACACCCCTCGGAATGAAGAGGGCTGGTTTGGGAGGTTTACGGGCTCAATTTGGTAAATTCCTTTTTTGCTCGGCCAGGTCGCGAAAGAGTCTAATATCCGGTTGGGGTGGGTTAGGGGTGGGGTTAGCGGTGGGGTTGGGGTTAGGTTTAAGGTTAATATCCGCTCGGGGTGAATCTTCGTTATTTCCCTTATTTTGACCCATTTGCATGCTAGAACACCCCTTCGGAGCGACGAGGGTTCGTTTTGGGGGTTTTCGGGCTCAATATGGTAAATTCTTATTTTACTCAATTTTGGCCAATTCGGCCAAAAGCCCAATATCCGCTCGGGGTGGATCTTCTTTTTTTCCCGTATATTGACCCATATGGATGCTAGAACACCCTTCGGAGCGAAGAAGGCTGGTTTGGGGGGTTTTATGGCTCATTTTGGTAAATTCCTATTTTGCTCGGCCAGGTCGCGAAAGAGTCTAATATCCGGTCGGGGTGGGTTAGGGGAGGGGTTAGGGGTGGGGTTTGGGGTTTGGGGTTGGAGTTTGGGGTTGGGGTTGGGGTTAGGGTTAGGGTTAGGGTAAGGGTTAGGGTTAGGGTTAGGGTTAATATCCGCTCGGGGTGGATCTTCGTTATTTCCCTTATTTTGACCCATTTGCATGCTAGAACACCCCTGGGAGCGAAGAGGGTTCGTTTTGGGGGTTTTCGGGCTCAATATGGTAAATACTTATTTTACTCAATTTTGGCCAATTCGGCCAAAAGCCTAATATCCGCTCGGGGTGGATCTTCTTTATTTCCCTTATTTTGACCCATTTGCATGCTAGAACACCCCTGGAAGCGAAGAGGGTTCGTTTTGGGGGTTTTCGGGCTCAATATGGTAAATTCCTATTTTGCTCAATTTTAGCCAATTAGGCCAGGTCGCGAAGAGCCTAATATCCGCTCGGGAAGGATCTTCATTATTTCCCGTGTATTGACCCATTTGCATGCCAGAACACCCCTCGGAACGAAGAGGGCTGGTTTTGGGGGTTTTCGGGCTCAATTTGGTAAATTCCTTTTTTGCTCAATTTTGGCCAATTCGGCCAGGTTGCTAAGAGCCTAATATCCGCTCGGGGAGGATCTTCATTATTTCCCGTGTATTGACCCATTTGCATGCCAGAACACCCCTCGGAACGAAGAGGGCTGGTTTGGGGGGTTTACGGGCTCAATTTGGTAAATTCCTTTTTTGCTCGGCCAGGTTGCGAAAGAGTCTAATATCCGGTCGGGGTGGGTTAGGGGTGGGGTTAGGGGTGGGGTTTGGGGTTGGGGTTTGGGGTTGGGGTTGGGGTTAGGGTTAAGGGTAAGGGTTAGGGTTAGGGTTAGGGTTAATATCCGCTCGGGGTGGATCTTCGTTATTTCCCTTATTTTGACCCATTTGCATGCTAGAACACCCCTGGGAGCGAAGAGGATTCGTTTTTGGGGTTTTCGGGCTCAATATGGTAAATTCTTATTTTACTCAATTTTGGCCAATTCGGCCAAAAGCCTAATATCCGCTCGGGGTGGATCTTCTTTATTTCCCTTATTTTGACCCATTTGCATGCTAGAACACCCCTGGGAGCGAAGAGGGTTCGTTTTGGGGGTTTTCGGGCTCAATATGGTAAATTCCTATTTTGCTCAATTTTAGCCAATTAGGCCAGGTCGCGAAGAGCCTAATATCCGCTCGGGGAGGATCTTCATTATTTCCCGTGTATTGACCCATTTGCATGCCAGAACACCCCTCGGAACGAAGAGGGCTGGTTTGGGGGGTTTACGGGCTCAATTTGGTAAATTCCTTTTTTGCTCGGCCAGGTCGCGAAAGAGTCTAATATCCGGTCGGGGTGGGTTAGGGGTGGGGTTAGGGGTGGGGTTTGGGGTTGGGGTTTGGGGTTGGGGTTGGGGTTAGGGTTAGGGTTAGGGTAAGGGTTAGGGTTAGGGTTAGGGTTAATATCCGCTCGGGGTGGATCTTCGTTATTTCCCTTATATTGACCCATTTGTATATCTAGAACACCCTTGGGAGCGAAGAGGGTTCGTTTTGGGGGTTTTCGGGCTCAATATGGTAAATTCTTATTTTACTCAATTTTGGCCAATTCGGCCAGGTCGTGAAAAGCCTAATATCCGCTCGGGGAGGATCTTCTTTATTTCCCGTATATTGACCCATTTGGATGCTAGAACACCACTCGGAGCGAAGAGGGCTGGTTTGGGGGGTTTTTGGGCTCAATTTGGTAAGTTCCTTTTTTGCTAAATTTTGGCCAATTAGGCCAGGTCGCGAAGAGCCTAATATCCGCTCGGGGAGGATCTTCTTTATTTCCCGTATATTGACCCATTTGGATGCTAGAACACCCCTTGGAGCGAAGAGGGCTGGTTTTGGTGGTTTTTGGGCTCAATTTGGTAAATTCCTTTCTTTGCTCAATTTCGGCCAATTCGGACAGGTCGCTAAGAGCCTAATATCCGCTCGGGGAGGATCTTCATTATTTCCCGTGTATTGACCCATTTGCATGCCAGAACACCCCTCGGAACGAAGAGGGATGGTTTGAGGGGTTTTCGGGCTCAATTTGGTAAATTCCTTTTTTGCTCGGCCAGGTCGCGAAAGAGTCTAATATCCGGTCGGGGCGGGTTAGGGGTGGGGTTAGGGGTGGGGTTGGGGTTAGGGTTAATATCCGCTCGGGGTGGATCTTCGTTATTTCCCTTATATTGACCCATTTGGATGCTAGAACACCCTTCGGAGCGAAGAGGGCTGGTTTGGGGGGTTTTATGGCTCATTTTGGTAAATTCCTATTTTGCTCGGCCAGGTCGCGAAAGAGTCTAATATCCGGTCGGGGTGGGTTAGGGGTGAGTTTAGGGGTGTGGTTTGGGGTTAGGGTTGGGGTTTGGGGTTGGGGTTGGGGTTAGGGTTAGGGTTAGGGTAAGGGTTAGGGTTAGGGTTTGGGTTAATATCCGCTCGGGGTGGATCTTCGTTATTTCCCTTATTTTGACCCATTTGCATGCTAGAACACCCCTGGGAGCGAAGAGGGTTCGTTTTGGGGGTTTTCGGGCTCAATATGGTAAATTCTTATTTTACTCAATTTTGGCCAATTCGGCCAAAAGCCTAATATCCGCTCGGGGTGGATCTTCTTTATTTCCCTTATTTTGACCCATTTGCATGCTAGAACACCCCTGGAAGCGAAGAGGGTTCGTTTTCGGGGTTTTCGGGCTCAATATGGTAAATTCCTATTTTGCTCAATTTTAGCCAATTAGGCCAGGTCGCGAAGAGCCTAATATCCGCTCGGGGAGGATCTTCTTTATTTCCCGTATATTGACCCATTTGGATGCTAGAACACCCCTTGGAGCGAAGAGGGCTGGTTTTGGGGGTTTTGGGGCTCAATTTGGTAAATTCCTATTTTGCTCAATTTTGGCCAATCCGGCCAGGTCGCTAAGAGCCTAATATCCGCTCGGGGAGGATCTTCATTATTTCCCGTGTATTGACCCATTTGCATGCCAAAACACCCCTCGGAACGAAGAGGGCTGGTTTGGGGGGTTTACGGGCTCAAATTCCTTTTTTGCTCGGCCAGGTCGCGAAAGAGTCTAATATCCGGTCAGGGCGGGTTAGGGGTGGGGTTAGGGGTGGGGTTTGGGGTTGGAGTTTGGGGTTGGGGTTGGGGTTAGGGTTAGGGTTAGGGTAAGGGTTAGGGTTAGGGTTAGGGTTAATATCCGCTCGGGGTGGATCTTCGTTATTTCCCTTATTTTGACCCATTTGCATGCTAGAACACCCCTGGGAGCGAAGAGGATTCGTTTTGGGGGTTTTCGGGCTCAATATGGTAAATTCTTATTTTACTCAATTTTGGCCAATCCGGCCAGGTCGCTAAGAGCCTAATATCCGCTCGGGGAGGATCTTCATTATTTCCCGTGTATTGACCCATTTGCATGCCAGAACACCCCTCGGAACGAAGAGGGCTGGTTTGGGAGGTTTACGGGCTCAATTTGGTAAATTCCTTTTTTGCTCGGCCAGGTCGCGAAAGAGTCTAATATCCGGTTGGGGTGGGTTAGGGGTGGGGTTAGGGGTGGGGTTGGGGTTAGGTTTAGGGTTAATATCCGCTCGGGGTGAATCTTCGTTATTTCCCTTATTTTGACCCATTTGCATGCTAGAACACCCCTTCGGAGCGACGAGGGTTCGTTTTGGGGGTTTTCTGGCTCAATATGGTAAATTCTTATTTTACTCAATTTTGGCCAATTCGGCCAAAAGCCCAATATCCGCTCGGGGTGGATCTTCTTTTTTTCCCGTATATTGACCCATTTGGATGCTAGAACACCCTTCGGAGCGAAGAAGGCTGGTTTGGGGGGTTTTATGGCTCATTTTGGTAAATTCCTATTTTGCTCGGCCAGGTCGCGAAAGAGTCTAATATCCGGTCGGGGTGGGTTAGGGGAGGGGTTAGGGGTGGGGTTTGGGGTTTGGGGTTGGAGTTTGGGGTTGGGGTTGGGGTTAGGGTTAGGGTTAGGGTAAGGGTTAGGGTTAGGGTTAGGGTTAATATCCGCTCGGGGTGGATCTTCGTTATTTCCCTTATTTTGACCCATTTGCATGCTAGAACACCCCTGGGAGCGAAGAGGGTTCGTTTTGGGGGTTTTCGGGCTCAATATGGTAAATTCTTATTTTACTCAATTTTGGCCAATTCGGCCAAAAGCCTAATATCCGCTCGGGGTGGATCTTCTTTATTCCCCTTATTTTGACCCATTTGCATGCTAGAACACCCCTGGAAGCGAAGAGGGTTCGTTTTGGGGGTTTTCGGGCTCAATATGGTAAATTCCTATTTTGCTCAATTTTAGCCAATTAGGCCAGGTCGCGAAGAGCCTAATATCCGCTCGGGAAGGATCTTCATTATTTCCCGTGTATTGACCAATTTGCATGCCAGAACACCCCTCGGAACGAAGAGGGCTGGTTTTGGGGGTTTTGGGGCTCAATTTGGTAAATTCCTTTTTTGCTCAATTTTGGCCAATTCAGCCAGGTTGCTAAGAGCCTAATATCCGCTCGGGGAGGATCTTCATTATTTCCCGTGTATTGACCCATTTGCATGCCAGAACACCCCTCGGAACGAAGAGGGCTGGTTTGGGGGGTTTACGGGCTCAATTTGGTAAATTCCTTTTTTGCTCGGCCAGGTTGCGAAAGAGTCTAATATCCGGTCGGGGTTGGTTAGGGGTGGGTTTAGGGGTGGGGTTTGGGGTTGGGGTTTGGGGTTGGGGTTGGGGTTAGGGTTAAGGGTAAGGGTTAGGGTTAGGGTTAGGGTTAATATCCGCTCGGGGTGGATCTTCGTTATTTCCCTTATATTGACCCATTTGGATGCTACAACACCCTTCGGAGCGAAGAGGGCTGGTTTGGGGGGTTTTATGGCTCATTTTGGTAAATTCCTATTTTGCTCGGCCAGGTCGCGAAAGAGTCTAATATCCGGTCGGGGTGGGTTAGGGTTGAGTTTAGGGGTGTGGTTTGGGGTTAGGGTTGGGGTTTGGGGTTGGGGTTGGGGTTAGGGTTAGGGTTAGGGTTAGGGTTAGGGTTAGGGTTAATATCCGCTCGGGGTGGATCTTCTTTATTTCCCGTATATTCACCCATTTGGATGCTAGAACACCCCTCGGAACGAAGAGGGCTGGTTTGGGGGGTTTTATGGCTCAATTTGGTAAATTCCTATTTTGCTCAATTTTAGCCAATTAGGCCAGGTCGCGAAGAGCCTAATATCCGCTCGGGAAGGATCTTCTTTATTTCCCGTATATTGACCCATTTGGATGCTAGAACACCCCTTGGAGCGAAGAGGGCTGGTTTTGGGGGTTTTGGGGCTCAATTTGGTAAATTCCTATTTTGCTCAATTTTGGCCAATCCGGCCAGGTCGCTAAGAGCCTAATATCCGCTCGGGGAGGATCTTCATTATTTCCCGTGTATTGACCCATTTGCATGCCAAAACACCCCTCGGAACGAAGAGGGCTGGTTTGGGGGGTTTACGGGCTCAAATTCCTTTTTTGCTCGGCCAGGTCTCGAAAGAGTCTAATATCCGGTCGGGGCGGGTTAGGGGTGGGGTTAGGGGTGGGGTTTGGGGTTGGAGTTTGGGGTTGGGGTTGGGGTTAGTGTTAGGGTTAGGGTAAGGGTTAGGGTTAGGGTTAGGGTTAATATCCGCTCGGGGTGGATCTTCGTTATTTCCCTTATTTTGACCCATTTGCATGCTAGAACACCCCTGGGAGCGAAGAGGATTCGTTTTGGGGGTTTTCGGGCTCAATATGGTAAATTCTTATTTTACTCAATTTTGGCCAATTCGGCCAAAAGCCTAATATCCGCTCGGGGTGGATCTTCTTTATTTCCCTTATTTTGACCCATTTGCATGCTAGAACACCCCTGGGAGCGAAGAGTGTTCGTTTTGGGGGTTTTCGGGCTCAATATGGTAAATTCCTATTTTGCTCAATTTTAGCCAATTAGGCCAGGTCGCGAAGAGCCTAATATCCGCTCGGGGAGGATCTTCATTATTTCCCGTGTATTGACCCATTTGCATGCCAGAACACCCCTCGGAACGAAGAGGGCTGGTTTTGGGTGTTTTGGGGCTCAATTTGGTAAATTCCTTTTTTGCTCAATTTTGGCCAATTCGGCCAGGTCGCTAAGAGCCTAATATCCGCTCGGGGAGGATCTTCATTATTTTCCGTATATTGACTCATTTGCATGCCAGAACACCCCTCGGAACGAAGAGGGCTGGTTTGGGGGGTTTTATGGCTCATTTTCGTAAATTCCTATTTTGCTCGGCCAGGTCGCGAAAGAGTCTAATATCCGGTCGGGGTGGGTTAGGGGTGAGGTTAGGGGTGTGGTTTGGGGTTGGGGTTGGGGTTTGGGGTTGGGGTTGGGGTTAGGGTTAGGGTTAGGGTAAGGGTTAGGGTTAGGGTTAGGGTTAGGGTTAATATCCGCTCGGGGTGGATCTTCGTTATTTCCCTTATATTGACCCATTTGCATGCTAGAACACCCCTTGGAGCGAAGAAGGCTGGTTTGGGGGATTTTATGGCTCATTTTGGTAAATTCCTATTTTGCTCGGCCAGGTCGTGAAAGAGTCTAATATCCGGTCGGGCGGGTTAGGGGTGGGGTTAGGGGTGGGGTTGGGGTTAGGGTTAGGGTTAATATCCGCTCGTTGTGGATCTTCGTTATTTCCCTTATATTGACCCATTTGCATGCTAGAACACCCCTGGGAGCGAAGAAGGTTCGTTTTGGGGGTTTTCGGGCTCAATATGGAAAATTCTTATTTTACTCAATTTTGGCCAATTCGGCCAAAAGCCTAATATCCGCTCGGGATGGATCTTCTTTATTTCCCGTATATTCACCCATTTGGATGCTAGAACACCCCTTGGAGCGAAGAAGGCTGGTTTGGGGGGTTTTATGGCTCATTTTGGTAAATTCCTATTTTGCTCGGCCAGGTCGCGAAAGAGCCTAATATCCGGTCGGGGTGGGTTAGGGGTAGGGTAGGTTTGGGGGGTTTTATGGCTCATTTTGGTAAATTCCTATTTTGCTCGGCCAGGTCATGAAAGAGTCTAATATCCGGTCGGGGCGGGTTAGGGGTGGGGTTAGGGGTGGGGTTGGGGTTAGGGTTAGGGTTAATATCCGCTCGTTGTGGATCTTCGTTATTTCCCTTATATTGACCCATTTGCATGCTAGAACACCCCTGGGAGCGAAGAGGGTTCGTTTTGGGGGTTTTCGGGCTCAATATGGAAAATTCTTATTTTACTCAATTTTGGCCAATTCGGCCAAAAGCCTAATATCCGCTCGGGATGGATCTTCTTTATTTCCCGTATATTCACCCATTTGGATGCTAGAACACCCCTTGGAGCGAAGAAGGCTGGTTTGGGGGGTTTTATGGCTCATTTTGGTAAATTCCTATTTTGCTCGGCCAGGTCGCGAAAGAGCCTAATATCCGGTCGGGGTGGGTTAGGGGTAGGGTAGGGTTAGGGCTAGGGTTGGGGTTTGGGGTTGGGGTTGGGGTTAGGGTTAATATCCGCTCGGGGTGGATCTTCGTTATTTCCCGTATATTGACCCATTTGCATGCTAGAACACCCCTCGGAACGAAGAGGGATGGTTTGAGGGGTTTTCGGGCTCAATTTATTAAATTCCTATTTTGCTCAATTTTGGCCAATCCGGCCAGGTCGCTAAGAGCCTAATATCCGCTCGGGGAGGATCTTCATTATTTCCCGTGTATTGACCCATTTGCATGCCAGAACACCCCTCGGAACGAAGAGGGCTGGTTTGGGAGGTTTACGGGCTCAATTTGGTAAATTCCTTTTTTGCTCGGCCAGGTCGCGAAAGAGTCTAATATCCGGTTGGGGTGGGTTAGGGGTGGGGTTAGGGGTGGGGTTGGGGTTAGGTTTAGGGTTAATATCCGCTCGGGGTGAATCTTCGTTATTTCCCTTATTTTGACCCATTTGCATGCTAGAACACCCCTTCGGAGCGACGAGGGTTCGTTTTGGGGGTTTTCGGGCTCAATATGGTAAATTCTTATTTTACTCAATTTTGGCCAATTCGGCCAAAAGCCCAATATCCGCTCGGGGTGGATCTTCTTTTTTTCCCGTATATTGACCCATTTGGATGCTAGAACACCCTTCGGAGCGAAGAAGGCTGGTTTGGGGGGTTTTATGGCTCATTTTGGTAAATTCCTATTTTGCTCGGCCAGGTCGCGAAAGAGTCTAATATCCGGTCGGGGTGGGTTAGGGGAGGGGTTAGGGGTGGGGTTTGGGGTTTGGGGTTGGAGTTTGGGGTTGGGGTTGGGGTTAGGGTTAGGGTTAGGGTAAGGGTTAGGGTTAGGGTTAGGGTTAATATCCGCTCGGGGTGGATCTTCGTTATTTCCCTTATTTTGACCCATTTGCATGCTAGAACACCCCTGGGAGCGAAGAGGGTTCGTTTTGGGGGTTTTCGGGCTCAATATGGTAAATTCTTATTTTACTCAATTTTGGCCAATTCGGCCAAAAGCCTAATATCCGCTCGGGGTGGATCTTTTTTATTTCCCTTATTTTGACCCATTTGCATGCTAGAACACCCCTGGAAGCGAAGAGGGTTCGTTTTGGGGGTTTTCGGGCTCAATATGGTAAATTCCTATTTTGCTCAATTTTAGCCAATTAGGCCAGGTCGCGAAGAGCCTAATATCCGCTCGGGAAGGATCTTCATTATTTCCCGTGTATTGACCCATTTGCATGCCAGAACACCCCTCGGAACGAAGAGGGCTGGTTTTGGGGGTTTTGGGGCTCAATTTGGTAAATTCCTTTTTTGCTCAATTTTGGCCAATTCGGCCAGGTTGCTAAGAGCCTAATATCCGCTCGGGGAAGATCTTCATTATTTCCCGTGTATTGACCCATTTGCATGCCAGAACACCCCTCGGAACGAAGAGGGCTGGTTTGGGGGGTTTACGGGCTCAATTTGGTAAATTCCTTTTTTGCTCGGCCAGGTTGCGAACGAGTCTAATATCCGGTCGGGGTGGGTTAGGGGTGGGGTTAGGGGTGGGGTTTGGGGTTGGGGTTTGGGGTTGGGGTTGGGGTTAGGGTTAAGGGTTAGGGTTAGGGTTAATATCCGCTCGGGGTGGATCTTCGTTATTTCCCTTATATCGACCCATTTGCATATCTAGAAAACCCCTGGGAGCGAAGAGGGTTCGTTTTGGGAGTTTTCGGGCTCAATATGGTAAATTGTTATTTTACTCAATTTTGGCCAATTCGGCCAAAAGCCTAATATCCGCTCGGGGAGGATCTTCTTTATTTCCCGTATATTGACCCATTTGGATGCTAGAACACCCCTTGGAGCGAAGAGGGCTGGTTTTGGGGGTTTTGGGGCTCAATTTGGTAAATTCCTATTTTGCTCAATTTTGGCCAATCCGGCCAGGTCGCTAAGAGCCTAATATCCGCTCGGGGAGGATCTTCATTATTTCCCGTGTATTGACCCATTTGCATGCCAGAACACCCCTCGGAACGAAGAGGGCTGGTTTGGGGGGTTTACGGGCTCAATTTGGTAAATTCCTTTTTTGCTCGGCCAGGTTGCGAAAGAGTCTAATATCCGGTCGGGGCGGGTTAGGGGTGGGGTTAGGGGTGGGGTTTGGGGTTGGGGTTTGGGGTTGGGGTTGGGGTTAGGGTTAATATCCGCTCGGGGTGGATCTTCGTTATTTCCCTTATTTTGACCCATTTGCATGCTAGAACACCCCTGGGAGCGAAGAGGATTCGTTTTGGGGGTTTTCGGGCTCAATATGGTAAATTCTTATTTTACTCAATTTTGGCCAATTTGGCCAAAAGCCTAATATCCGCTCGGGGTGGATCTTCTTTATTTCCCGTGTATTGACCCATTTGCATGCCAGAACACCCCTCGGAATGAAGAGGGCAGGTTTTGGGTGTTTTGGGGCTCAATTTGGTAAATTCCTTTTTTGCTCAATTTTGGCCAATTCGGCCAGGTCGCTAAGAGCCTAATATCCGCTCGGGGAGGATCTTCATTATTTTCCGTATATTGACTCATTTGCATGCCAGAACACCCCTCGGAACGAAGAGGGCTGGTTTGGGGGGTTTTATGGCTCATTTTCGTAAATTCCTATTTTGCTCGGCCAGGTCGCGAAAGAGTCTAATATCCGGTCGGGTGGGTTAGGGGTGAGGTTAGGAGTGTGGTTTGGGGTTGGGGTTGGGGTTTGGGGTTGGGGTTGGGGTTGGGGTTAGGGTTAGGGTTAGGGTTAGGGTTAGGGTTAGGGTTAATATCCGCTCGGGGTGGATCTTCGTTATTTCCCTTATATTGACCCATTTGCATGCTAGAACACCCCTTGGAGCGAAGAAGGCTGGTTTGGGGGGTTTTATGGCTCATTTTGGTAAATTCCTATTTTGCTCGGCCAGGTCGTGAAAGAGTCTAATATGAGGTCGGGGCGGGTTAGGGGTGGGGTTAGGGGTGGGGTTGGGGTTAGGGTTAGGGTTAATATCCGCTCGTTGTGGATCTTCGTTATTTCCCTTATATTGACCCATTTGCATGCTAGAACACCCCTGGGAGCGAAGAGGGTTCGTTTTGGGGGTTTTCGGGCTCCATATGGAAAATTCTTATTTTACTCAATTTTGGCCAATTCGGCCAAAAGCCTAATATCCGCTCGGGATGGATCTTCTTTATTTCCCGTATATTCACCCATTTGGATGCTAGAACACCCCTTGGAGCGAAGAAGGCTGGTTTGGGAGGTTTTATGGCTCATTTTGGTAAATTCCTATTTTGCTCGGCCAGGTCGCGAAAGAGCCTAATATCCGGTCGGGGTGGGTTAGGGGTAGGGTAGGGTTAGGGCTGGGGTTGGGGTTTGGGGTTGGGGTTGGGGTTAGGGTTAATATCCGCTCGGGGTGGATCTTCGTTATTTCCCGTATATTGACCCATTTGCATGCTAGAACACCCCTCGGAACGAAGAGGGATGGTTTGAGGGGTTTTCGGGCTCAATTTATTAAATTCCTATTTTGCTCAATTTTGGCCAATCCGGCCAGGTCGCTAAGAGCCTAATATCCGCTCGGGGAGGATCTTCATTATTTTCCGTGTATTGACCCATTTGCATGCCAGAACACCCCTCGGAACGAAGAGGGCTGGTTTGGGAGGTTTACGGGCTCAATTTGGTAAATTCCTTTTTTGCTCGGCCAGGTCGCGAAAGAGTCTAATATCCGGTTGGGGTGGGTTAGGGGTGGGGTTAGGGGTGGGGTTGGGGTTAGGTTTAGGGTTAATATCCGCTCGGGGTGAATCTTCGTTATTTCCCTTATTTTGACCCATTTGCATGCTAGAACACCCCTTCGGAGCGACGAGGGTTCGTTTTGGGGGTTTTCGGGCTCAATATGGAAAATTCTTATTTTACTCAATTTTGGCCAATTCGGCCAAAAGCCTAATATCCGCTCGGGATGGATCTTCTTTATTTCCCGTATATTCACCCATTTGGATGCTAGAACACCCCTTGGAGCGAAGAAGGCTGGTTTGGGGGGTTTTATGGCTCATTTTGGTAAATTCCTATTTTGCTCGGCCAGGTCGCGAAAGAGCCTAATATCCGGTCGGGGTGGGTTAGGGGTAGGGTAGGGTTAGGGCTGGGGTTGGGGTTTGGGGTTGGGGTTGGGGTTAGGGTTAATATCCGCTCGGGGTGGATCTTCGTTATTTCCCGTATATTGACCCATTTGCATGCTAGAACACCCCTCGGAACGAAGAGGGATGGTTTGAGGGGTTTTCGGGCTCAATTTATTAAATTCCTATTTTGCTCAATTTTGGCCAATCCGGCCAGGTCGCTAAGAACCTAATATCCGCTCGGGGAGGATCTTCATTATTTTCCGTGTATTGACCCATTTGCATGCCAGAACACCCCTCGGAACGAAGAGGGCTGGTTTGGGAGGTTTACGGGCTCAATTTGGTAAATTCCTTTTTTGCTCGGCCAGGTCGCGAAAGAGTCTAATATCCGGTTGGGGTGGGTTAGGGGTGGGGTTAGGGGTGGGGTTGGGGTTAGGTTTAGGGTTAATATCCGCTCGGGGTGAATCTTCGTTATTTCCCTTATTTTGACCCATTTGCATGCTAGAACACCCCTTCGGAGCGACGAGGGTTCGTTTTGGGGGTTTTCGGGCTCAATATGGTAAATTCTTATTTTACTCAATTTTGGCCAATTCGGCCAAAAGCCCAATATCCGCTCGGGGTGGATCTTCTTTTTTTCCCGTATATTGACCCATTTGGATGCTAGAACACCCTTCGGAGCGAAGAAGGCTGGTTTGGGGGGTTTTATGGCTCATTTTGGTAAATTCCTATTTTGCTAAATTTTGGCCAATTCAGCCAGGTCGCTAAGACCCTAATATCCGATCGGGGAGGATCTTCATTATTTCCCGTGTATTGACCCATTTGCATGCCAGAACACCCCTCGGAATGAAGAGGGCTGGTTTGGGGGGTTTTCGGGCTCAATTTGGTAAATTCCATTTTTGCTCGGCCAGGTCGCGAAAGAGCCTAATATCCGGTCGGGGTGGGTTAGGGGTAGGGTAGGGTTAGGGCTGGGGTTGGTGTTTGGGGTTGGGGTTTGGGGTTGGGGTTAGGGTTAATATCCGCTCGGGGTGGATCTTCGTTATTTCCCGTATATTGACCCATTTGCATGCTAGAACACCCCTCGGAACGAAGAGGGATGGTTTGAGGGGTTTTCGGGCTCAATTTATTAAATTCCTATTTTGCTCAATTTTGGCCAATCCGGACAGGTCGCTAAGAGCCTAATATCCGCTCGGGGAGGATCTTCGTTATTTCCCGTGTATTGACCCATTTGCATGCCAGAACACCCCTCGGAACAAAGAGGGCTGGTTTGGGGGGTTTACGGGCTCAATTTGGAAAATTCCTTTTTTGCTCGGCCAGGTCGCGAAAGAGTCTAATATCCGGTCGGGGTGGGTTAGGGGTGGGGTTAGGGGTGGGGTTTGGGGTTGGGGTTTGGGGTTGGGGTTGGGGTTAGGGTTAGGGTTAGGGTAAGGGTTAGGGTTAGGGTTAGGGTTAATATCCGCTCGGGGTGGATCTTCGTTATTTCCCTTATATTGACCCATTTGCATGCTAGAACACCCCTCGGAACGAAGAGGGATGGTTTGAGGGGTTTTCGGGCTCAATTTATTAAATTCCTATTTTGCTCAATTTTGGCCAATCCGGCCAGGTCGCTAAGAGCCTAATATCCGCTCGGGGAGGATCTTCATTATTTTCCGTGTATTGACCCATTTGCATGCCAGAACACCCCTCGGAACGAAGAGGGCTGGTTTGGGAGGTTTACGGGCTCAATTTGGTAAATTCCTTTTTTGCTCGGCCAGGTCGCGAAAGAGTCTAATATCCGGTTGGGGTGGGTTAGGGGTGGGGTTAGGGGTGGGGTTAGGGGTGGGGTTGGGGTTAGGTTTAGGGTTAATATCCGCTCGGGGTGAATCTTCGTTATTTCCCTTATTTTGACCCATTTGCATGCTAGAACACCCCTTCGGAGCGACGAGGGTTCGTTTTGGGGGTTTTCGGGCTCAATATGGTAAATTCTTATTTTACTCAATTTTGGCCAATTCGGCCAAAAGCCCAATATCCGCTCGGGGTGGATCTTCTTTTTTTCCCGTATATTGACCCATTTGGATGCTAGAACACCCTTCGGAGCGAAGAAGGCTGGTTTGGGGGGTTTTATGGCTCATTTTGGTAAATTCCTATTTTACTCAATTTTGGCCAATTCGGCCAAAAGCCTAATATCCGCTCGGGGTGGATCTTCATTATTTCCCGTGTATTGACCCATTTGCATGCCAGAACACCCCTCGGAATGAAGAGGGCTGGTTTGGGGGGTTTTCGGGCTCAATTTGGTAAATTCCATTTTTGCTCGGCCAGGTCGCGAAAGAGCCTAATATCCGGTCGGGGTGGGTTAGGGGTAGGGTAGGGTTAGGGCTGGGGTTGGTGTTTGGGGTTGGGGTTTGGGGTTGGGGTTAGGGTTAATATCCGCTCGGGGTGGATCTTCGTTATTTCCCGTATATTGACCCATTTGCATGCTAGAACACCCCTCGGAACGAAGAGGGATGGTTTGAGGGGTTTTCGGGCTCAATTTATTAAATTCCTATTTTGCTCAATTTTGGCCAATCCGGCCAGGTCGCTAAGAGCCTAATATCCGCTCGGGGAGGATCTTCGTTATTTCCCGTGTATTGACCCATTTGCATGCCAGAACACCCCTCGGAACAAAGAGGGCTGGTTTGGGGGGTTTACGGGCTCAATTTGGAAAATTCCTTTTTTGCTCGGCCAGGTCGCGAAAGAGTCTAATATCCGGTCGGGGTGGGTTAGGGGTGGGGTTAGGGGTGGGGTTTGGGGTTGGGGTTTGGGGTTGGGGTTGGGGTTAGGGTTAGGGTTAGGGTAAGGGTTAGGGTTAGGGTTAGGGTTAATATCCGCTCGGGGTGGATCTTCGTTATTTCCCTTATATTGACCCATTTGTATATCTAGAACACCCTTGGGAGCGAAGAGGGTTCGTTTTGGGGGTTTTCGGGCTCAATATGGTAAATTCTTATTTTACTCAATTTTGGCCAATTCGGCCAGGTCGTGAAAAGCCTAATATCCGCTCGGGGAGGATCTTCTTTATTTCCCGTATATTGACCCATTTGGATGCTAGAACACAACTCGGAGCGAAGAGGGCTGGTTTGGGGGGTTTTTGGGCTCAATTTGGTAAGTTCCTTTTTTGCTAAATTTTGGCCAATTAGGCCAGGTCGCGAAGAGCCTAATATCCGCTCGGGGAGGATCTTCTTTATTTCCCATATATTGACCCATTTGGATGCTAGAACACCCCTTGGAGCGAAGAGGGCTGGTTTTGGTGGTTTTTGGGCTCAATTTGGTAAATTCCTTTCTTTGCTCAATTTCGGCCAATTCGGACAGGTCGCTAAGAGCCTAATATCCGCTCGGGGAGGATCTTCATTATTTCCCGTGTATTGACCCATTTGCATGCCAGAACACCCCTCGGAACGAAGAGGGATGGTTTGAGGGGTTTTCGGGCTCAATTTGGTAAATTCCTTTTTTGCTCGGCCAGGTCGCGAAAGAGTCTAATATCCGGTCGGGGCGGGTTAGGGGTGGGGTTAGGGGTGGGGTTGGGGTTAGGGTTAGGGTTAATATCCGCTCGGGGTGGATCTTCGTTATTTCCCTTATATTGACCCATTTGGATGCTAGAACACCCTTCGGAGCGAAGAGGGCTGGTTTGGGGGGTTTTATGGCTCATTTTGGTAAATTCCTATTTTGCTCGGCCAGGTCGCGAAAGAGTCTAATATCCGGTCGGGGTGGGTTAGGGGAGGGGTTAGGGGTGGGGTTTGGGGTTTGGGGTTGGAGTTTGGGGTTGGGGTTGGGGTTAGGGTTAGGGTTAGGGTAAGGGTTAGGGTTAGGGTTAGGGTTAATGTCCGCTCGGGGTGGATCTTCGTTATTTCCCTTATTTTGACCCATTTGCATGCTAGAACACCCCTGGGAGCGAAGAGGGTTCGTTTTGGGGGTTTTCGGGCTCAATATGGTAAATACTTATTTTACTCAATTTTGGCCAATTCGGCCAAAAGCCTAATATCCGCTCGGGGTGGATCTTCATTATTTCCCGTGTATTGACCCATTTGCATGCCAGAACACCCCTCGGAATGAAGAGGGCTGGTTTGGGGGGTTTTCGGGCTCAATTTGGTAAATTCCTATTTTGCTCGGCCAGGTCGCGAAAGAGTCTAATATCCGGTCGGGGTGGGTTAGGGGTGAGTTTAGGGGTGTGGTTTGGGGTTAGGGTTGGGGTTTGGGGTTGGGGTTGGGGTTAGGGTTAGGGTTAGGGTAAGGGTTAGGGTTAGGGTTAGGGTTAATATCCGCTCGGGGTGGATCTTCTTTATTTCCCGTATATTCACCCATTTGGATACTAGAACACCCCTCGGAACGAAGAGGGCTGGTTTGGGGGGTTTTATGGCTCAATTTGGTAAATTCCTATTTTGCTCAATTTTAGCCAATTAGGCCAGGTCGCGAAGAGCCTAATATCCGCTCGGGGAGGATCTTCTTTATTTCCCGTATATTGACCCATTTGGATGCTAGAACACCCCTTGGAGCGAAGAGGGCTGGTTTTGGGGGTTTTGGGGCTCAATTTGGTAAATTCCTATTTTGCTCAATTTTGGCCAATCCGGCCAGGTCGCTAAGAGCCTAATATCCGCTCGGGGAGGATCTTCATTATTTCCCGTGTATTGACCCATTTGCATGCCAAAACACCCCTCGGAACGAAGAGGGCTGGTTTGGGGGGTTTACGGGCTCAAATTCCTTTTTTGCTCGGCCAGGTCGCGAAAGAGTCTAATATCCGGTCGGGGCGGGTTAGGGGTGGGGTTAGGGGTGGGGTTTGGGGTTGGAGTTTGGGGTTGGGGTTGGGGTTAGGGTTAGGGTTAGGGTAAGGGTTAGGGTTAGGGTTAGGGTTAATATCCGCTCGGGGTGGATCTTCGTTATTTCCCTTATTTTGACCCATTTGCATGCTAGAACACCCCTGGGAACGAAGAGGATTCGTTTTGGGGGTTTTCGGGCTCAATATGGTAAATTCTTATTTTACTCAATTTTGGCCAATTCGGCCAAAAGCCTAATATCCGCTCGGGGTGGATCTTCATTATTTCCCGTGTATTGACCCATTTGCATGCCAGAACACCCCTCGGAATGAAGAGGGCTGGTTTGGGGGGTTTTCGGGCTCAATTTGGTAAATTCCATTTTTGCTCGGCCAGGTCGCGAAAGAGCCTAATATCCGGTCGGGGTGGGTTAGGGGTAGGGTAGGGTTAGGGCTGGGGTTGGTGTTTGGGGTTGGGGTTTGGGGTTGGGGTTAGGGTTAATATCCGCTCGGGGTGGATCTTCGTTATTTCCCGTATATTGACCCATTTGCATGCTAGAACACCCCTCGGAACGAAGAGGGATGGTTTGAGGGGTTTTCGGGCTCAATTTATTAAATTCCTATTTTGCTCAATTTTGGCCAATCCGGCCAGGTCGCTAAGAGCCTAATATCCGCTCGGGGAGGATCTTCGTTATTTCCCGTGTATTGACCCATTTGCATGCCAGAACACCCCTCGGAACAAAGAGGGCTGGTTTGGGGGGTTTACGGGCTCAATTTGGAAAATTCCTTTTTTGCTCGGCCAGGTCGCGAAAGAGTCTAATATCCGGTCGGGGTGGGTTAGGGGTGGGGTTAGGGGTGGGGTTTGGGGTTGGGGTTGGGGTTAGGGTTAGGGTTAGGGTAAGGGTTAGGGTTAGGGTTAGGGTTAATATCCGCTCGGGGTGGATCTTCGTTATTTCCCTTATATTGACCCATTTGTATATCTAGAACACCCTTGGGAGCGAAGAGGGTTCGTTTTGGGGGTTTTCGGGCTCAATATGGTAAATTCTTATTTTACTCAATTTTGGCCAATTCGGCCAGGTCGTGAAAAGCCTAATATCCGCTCCGGGAGGATCTTCTTTATTTCCCGTATATTGACCCATTTGGATGCTAGAACACCACTCGGAGCGAAGAGGGCTGGTTTGGGGGGTTTTTGGGCTCAATTTGGTAAGTTCCTTTTTTGCTAAATTTTGGCCAATTAGGCCAGGTCGCGAAGAGCCTAATATCCGCTCGGGGAGGATCTTCTTTATTTCCCGTATATTGACCCATTTGGATGCTAGAACACCCCTTGGAGCGAAGAGGGCTGGTTTTGGTGGTTTTTGGGCTCAATTTGGTAAATTCCTTTCTTTGCTCAATTTCGGCCAATTCGGACAGGTCGCTAAGAGCCTAATATCCGCTCGGTGAGGATCTTCATTATTTACCGTGTATTGACCCATTTGCATGCCAGAACACCCCTCGGAACGAAGAGGGATGGTTTGAGGGGTTTTCGGGCTCAATTTGGTAAATTCCCTTTTTGCTCGGCCAGGTCGCGAAAGAGTCTAATATCCGGTCGGGGCGGGTTAGGGGTGGGGTTGGGGTTAGGGTTAGGGTTAATATCCGCTCGGGGTGGATCTTCGTTATTTCCCTTATATTGACCCATTTGGATGCTAGAACACCCTTCGGAGCGAAGAGGGCTGGTTTGGGGGGTTTTATGGCTCATTTTGGTAAATTCCTATTTTGCTCGGCCAGGTCGCGAAAGAGTCTAATATCCGGTCGGGGTGGGTTAGGGGTGAGTTTAGGGGTGTGGTTTGGGGTTAGGGTTGGGGTTTGGGGTTGGGGTTGGGGTTAGGGTTAGGGTTAGGGTAAGGGTTAGGGTTAGGGTTAGGGTTAATGTCCGCTCGGGGTGGATCTTCTTTATTTCCCGTATATTCACCCATTTGGATGCTAGAACACCCCTCGGAACGAAGAGGGCTGGTTTTGGGGGTTTTGGGGCTCAATTTGGTAAATTCCTATTTTGCTCAATTTTGGCCAATCCGGCCAGGTCGCTAAGAGCCTAATATCCGCTCGGGTAGGATCTTCATTATTTCCCGTGTATTGACCCATTTGCATGCCAAAACACCCCTCGGAACGAAGAGGGCTGGTTTGGGGGGTTTACGGGCTCAAATTCCTTTTTTGCTCGGCCAGGTCGCGAAAGAGTCTAATATCCGGTCGGGGCGGGTTAGGGGTGGGGTTAGGGGTGGGGTTTGGGGTTGGAGTTTGGGGTTGGGGTTGGGGTTAGGGTTAGGGTTAGGGTAAGGGTTAGGGTTAGGGTTAGGGTTAATATCCGCTCGGGGTGGATCTTCGTTATTTCCCTTATTTTGACCCATTTGCATGCTAGAACACCCCTGGGAGCGAAGAGGATTCGTTTTGGGGGTTTTCGGGCTCAATATGGTAAATTCTTATTTTACTCAATTTTGGCCAATTCGGCCAAAAGCCTAATATCCCCTCGGGGTGGATCTTCTTTATTTCCCTTATTTTGACCCATTTGCATGCTAGAACACCCCTGGGAGCGAAGAGTGTTCGTTTTGGGGGTTTTCGGGCTCAATATGGTAAATTCCTATTTTGCTCAATTTTAGCCAATTAGGCCAGGTCGCGAAGAGCCTAATATCCGCTCGGGGAGGATCTTCATTATTTCCCGTGTATTGACCCATTTGCATGCCAGAACACCCCTCGGAACGAAGAGGGCTGGTTTTGGGTGTTTGGGGCTCAATTTGGTAAATTCCTTTTTTGCTCAATTTTGGCCAATTCGGCCAGGTCGCTAAGAGCCTAATATCCGCTCGGGGAGGATCTTCATTATTTTCCGTATATTGACTCATTTGCATGCCAGAACACCCCTCGGAACGAAGAGGGCTGGTTTGGGGGGTTTTATGGCTCATTTTCGTAAATTCCTATTTTGCTCGTCCAGGTCGCGAAAGAGTCTAATATCCGGTCGGGGTGGGTTAGGGGTGAGGTTAGGGGTGTGGTTTGGGGTTGGGGTTGGGGTTTGGGGTTGGGGTTGGGGTTGGGGTTAGGGTTAGGGTTAGGGTAAGGGTTAGGGTTAGGGTTAATATCCGCTCGGGGTGGATCTTCGTTATTTCCCTTATATTGACCCATTTGCATGCTAGAACACCCCTTGGAGCGAAGAAGGCTGGTTTGGGGGGTTTTATGGCTCATTTTGGTAAATTCCTATTTTGCTCGGCCAGGTCGTGAAAGAGTCTAATATCCGGTCGGGCGGGTTAGGGGTGGGGTTAGGGGTGGGGTTGGGGTTAGGGTTAGGGTTAATATCCGCTCGTTGTGGATCTTCGTTATTTCCCTTATATTGACCCATTTGCATGCTAGAACACCCCTGGGAGCGAAGAGGGTTCGTTTTGGGGGTTTTCGGGCTCAATATGGAAAATTCTTATTTTACTCAATTTTGGCCAATTCGGCCAAAAGCCTAATATCCGCTCGGGATGGATCTTCTTTATTTCCCGTATATTCACCCATTTGGATGCTAGAACACCCCTTGGAGCGAAGAAGGCTGGTTTGGGGGGTTTTATGGCTCATTTTGGTAAATTCCTATTTTGCTCGGCCAGGTCGCGAAAGAGCCTAATATCCGGTCGGGGTGGGTTAGGGGTAGGGTAGGGTTAGGGCTGGGGTTGGGGTTTGGGGTTGGGGTTGGGGTTAGGGTTAATATCCGCTCGGGGTGGATCTTCGTTATTTCCCGTATATTGACCCATTTGCATGCTAGAACACCCCTCGGAACGAAGAGGGATGGTTTGAGGGGTTTTCGGGCTCAATTTATTAAATTCCTATTTTGCTCAATTTTGGCCAATCCGGCCAGGTCGCTAAGAGCCTAATATCCGCTCGGGGAGGATCTTCATTATTTCCCGTGTATTGACCCATTTGCATGCCAGAACACCCCTCGGAACGAAGAGGGCTGGTTTGGGAGGTTTACGGGCTCAATTTGGTAAATTCCTTTTTTGCTCGGCCAGGTCGCGAAAGAGTCTAATATCCGGTTGGGGTGGGTTAGGGGTGGGGTTAGGGGTGGGGTTGGGGTTAGGTTTAGGGTTAATATCCGCTCGGGGTGAATCTTCGTTATTTCCCTTATTTTGACCCATTTGCATGCTAGAACACCCCTTCGGAGCGACGAGGGTTCGTTTTGGGGGTTTTCGGGCTCAATATGGTAAATTCCTATTTTGCTCGGCCAGGTCGCGAAAGAGTCTAATATCCGGTCGGGGTGGGTTAGGGGAGGGGTTAGGGGTGGGGTTTGGGGTTTGGGGTTGGAGTTTGGGGTTGGGGTTGGGGTTAGGGTTAGGGTTAGGGTAAGGGTTAGGGTTAGGGTTAGGGTTAATATCCGCTCGGGGTGGATCTTCGTTATTTCCCTTATTTTGACCCATTTGCATGCTAGAACACCCCTGGGAGCGAAGAGGGTTCGTTTTGGGGGTTTTCGGGCTCAATATGGTAAATTCTTATTTTACTCAATTTTGGCCAATTCGGCCAAAAGCCTAATATCCGCTCGGGGTGGATCTTCTTTATTTCCCTTATTTTGACCCATTTGCATGCTAGAACACCCCTGGAAGCGAAGAGGGTTCGTTTTGGGGGTTTTCGGGCTCAATATGGTAAATTCCTATTTTGCTCAATTTTAGCCAATTAGGCCAGGTCGCGAAGAGCCTAATATCCGCTCGGGAAGGATCTTCATTATTTCCCGTGTATTGACCCATTTGCATGCCAGAACACCCCTCGGAACGAAGAGGGCTGGTTTTGGGGGTTTTGGGGCTCAATTTGGTAAATTCCTTTTTTGCTCAATTTTGGCCAATTCGGCCAGGTTGCTAAGAGCCTAATATCCGCTCGGGGAGGATCTTCATTATTTCCCGTGTATTGACCCATTTGCATGCCAGAACACCCCTCGGAACGAAGAGGGCTGGTTTGGGGGGTTTACGGGCTCAATTTGGTAAATTCCTTTTTTGCTCGGCCAGGTTGCGAAAGAGTCTAATATCCGGTCGGGGTGGGTTAGGGGTGGGGTTAGGGGTGGGGTTTGGGGTTGGGGTTTGGGGTTGGGGTTGGGGTTAGGGTTAAGGGTAAGGGTTAGGGTTAGGGTTAGGGTTAATATCCGCTCGGGGTGGATCTTCGTTATTTCCCTTATTTTGACCCATTTGCATGCTAGAACACCCCTGGGAGCGAAGAGGATTCGTTTTGGGGGTTTTCGGGCTCAATATGGTAAATTCTTATTTTACTCAATTTTGGCCAATTTGGCCAAAAGCCTAATATCCGCTCGGGGTGGATCTTCTTTATTTCCCTTATTTTGACCCATTTGCATGCTAGAACACCCCTGGGAGCGAAGAGGGTTCGTTTTGGGGGTTTTCGGGCTCAATATGGTAAATTCCTATTTTGCTCAATTTTAGCCAATTAGGCCAGGTCGCGAAGAGCCTAATATCCGCTCGGGGAGGATCTTCATTATTTCCCGTGTATTGACCCATTTGCATGCCAGAACACCCCTCGGAACGAAGAGGGCTGGTTTTGGGTGTTTTGGGGCTCAATTTGGTAAATTCCTTTTTTGCTCAATTTTGGCCAATTCGGCCAGGTCGCTAAGAGCCTAATATCCGCTCGGGGAGGATCTTCATTATTTTCCGTATATTGACTCATTTGCATGCCAGAACACCCCTCGGAACGAAGAGGGCTGGTTTGGGGGGTTTTATGGCTCATTTTCGTAAATTCCTATTTTGCTCGGCCAGGTCGCGAAAGAGTCTAATATCCGGTCGGGGTGGGTTAGGGGTGAGGTTAGGGGTGTGGTTTGGGGTTGGGGTTGGGGTTTGGGGTTGGGGTTGGGGTTAGGGTTAGGGTTAGGGTAAGGGTTAGGGTTAGGGTTAGGGTTAATATCCGCTCGGGGTGGATCTTCATTATTTCCCGTGTATTGACCCATTTGCATGCCAGAACACCCCTCGGAACGAAGAGGGCTGGTTTTGGGGGTTTTGGGGCTCAATTTGGTAAATTCCTTTTTTGCTCAATTTTGGCCAATTCGGCCAGGTTGCTAAGAGCCTAATATCCGCTCGGGGAGGATCTTCATTATTTCCCGTGTATTGACCCATTTGCATGCCATAACACCCCTCGGAACGAAGAGGGCTGGTTTGGGGGGTTTTGGGGCTCAATTTGGTAAATTCCTTTTTTGCTCAATTTTGGCCAATTCGGCCAGGTTGCTAAGAGCCTAATATCCGCTCGGGGAGGATCTTCATTATTTCCCGTGTATTGACCCATTTGCATGCCAGAACACCCCTCGGAACGAAGAGGGCTGGTTTGGGGGGTTTACGGGCTCAATTTGGTAAATTCCTTTTTTGCTCGGCCAGGTTGCGAAAGAGTCTAATATCCGGTCGGGGTGGGTTAGGGGTGGGGTTAGGGGTGGGGTTTGGGGTTGGGGTTTGGGGTTGGGGTTGGGGTTAGGGTTAAGGGTAAGGGTTAGGGTTAGGGTTAGGGTTAATATCCGCTCGGGGTGGATCTTCGTTATTTCCCTTATTTTGACCCATTTGCATGCTAGAACACCCCTGGGAGCGAAGAGGATTCGTTTTGGGGGTTTTCGGGCTCAATATGGTAAATTCTTATTTTACTCAATTTTGGCCAATTTGGCCAAAAGCCTAATATCCGCTCGGGGTGGATCTTCTTTATTTCCCTTATTTTGACCCATTTGCATGCTAGAACACCCCTGGGAGCGAAGAGGGTTCGTTTTGGGGGTTTTCGGGCTCAATATGGTAAATTCCTATTTTGCTCAATTTTAGCCAATTAGGCCAGGTCGCGAAGAGCCTAATATCCGCTCGGGGAGGATCTTCATTATTTCCCGTGTATTGACCCATTTGCATGCCAGAACACCCCTCGGAACGAAGAGGGCTGGTTTTGGGTGTTTTGGGGCTCAATTTGGTAAATTCCTTTTTTGCTCAATTTTGGCCAATTCGGCCAGGTCGCTAAGAGCCTAATATCCGCTCGGGGAGGATCTTCATTATTTTCCGTATATTGACTCATTTGCATGCCAGAACACCCCTCGGAACGAAGAGGGCTGGTTTGGGGGGTTTTATGGCTCATTTTCGTAAATTCCTATTTTGCTCGGCCAGGTCGCGAAAGAGTCTAATATCCGGGCGGGGTGGGTTAGGGGTGAGGTTAGGGGTGTGGTTTGGGGTTGGGGTTGGGGTTTGGGGTTGGGGTTGGGGTTAGGGTTAGGGTTAGGGTAAGGGTTAGGGTTAGGGTTAGGGTTAATATCCGCTCGGGGTGGATCTTCGTTATTTCCCTTATATTGACCCATTTGCATGCTAGAACACCCCTTGGAGCGAAGAAGGCTGGTTTGGGGGGTTTTATGGCTCATTTTGGTAAATTCCTATTTTGCTCGGCCAGGTCGTGAAAGAGTCTAATATCCGGTCGGGGCGGGTTAGGGGTGGGGTTAGGGGTGGGGTTGGGGTTAGGGTTAGGGTTAATATCCGCTCGTTGTGGATCTTCGTTATTTCCCTTATATTGACCCATTTGCATGCTAGAACACCCCTGGGAGCGAAGAGGGTTCGTTTTGGGGGTTTTCGGGCTCAATATGGAAAATTCTTATTTTACTCAATTTTGGCCAATTCGGCCAAAAGCCTAATATCCGCTCGGGATGGATCTTCTTTATTTCCCGTATATTCACCCATTTGGATGCTAGAACACCCCTTGGAGCGAAGAAGGCTGGTTTGGGGGGTTTTATGGCTCATTTTGGTAAATTCCTATTTTGCTCGGCCAGGTCGCGAAAGAGCCTAATATCCGGTCGGGGTGGGTTAGGGGTAGGGTAGGGTTAGGGCTGGGGTTGGGGTTTGGGGTTGGGGTTGGGGTTAGGGTTAATATCCGCTCGGGGTGGATCTTCGTTATTTCCCGTATATTGACCCATTTGCATGCTAGAACACCCCTCGGAACGAAGAGGGATGGTTTGAGGGGTTTTCGGGCTCAATTTGGTAAATTCCTATTTTGTTCGGCCAAAAGCCCAATATCCGCTCGGGGTGGATCTTCTTTTTTTCCCGTATATTGACCCATTTGGATGCTAGAACACCCTTCGGAGCGAAGAAGGCTGGTTAGGGGGTTTTATGGCTCATTTTGGTAAATTCCTATTTTGCTCGGCCAGGTCGCGAAAGAGTCTAATATCCGGTCGGGGTGGGTTAGGGGTGAGTTTAGGGGTGGGGTTTGGGGTTTGGGGTTGGAGTTTGGGGTTGGGGTTGGGGTTAGGGTTAGGGTTAGGGTAAGGGTTAGGGTTAGGGTTAGGGTTAATATCCGCTCGGGGTGGATCTTCTTTATTTCCCGTATATTCACCCATTTGGATGCTAGAACACCCCTCGGAACGAAGATGGCTGGTTTGGGGGGTTTTATGGCTCAATTTGGTAAATTCCTATTTTGCTCAATTTTAGCCAATTAGGCCAGGTCGCGAAGAGCCTAATATCTGCTCGGGGAGGATCTTCTTTATTTCCCGTATATTGACCCATTTGGATGCTAGAACACCCCTCGGAACGAAGAGGGCTGGTTTTGGGGGTTTTGGGGCTCAATTTGGTAAATTCCTTTTTTGCTCAATTTTGGCCAATTCGGCCAGGTTGCTAAGAGCCTAATATCCGCTCGTGGAGGATCTTCATTATTTCCCGTGTATTGACCCATTTGCATGCCAGAACACCCCTCGGAACGAAGAGGGCTGGTTTGGGGGGTTTACGGGCTCAATTTGGTAAATTCCTTTTTTGCTCAATTTTAGCCAATTAGGCCAGGTCGCGAAGAGCCTAATATCCGCTCGGGGAGGATCTTCTTTATTTCCCGTATATTGACCCATTTGGATGCTAGAACACCCCTCGGAACGAAGAGGGCTGGTTTGGGGGGTTTTATGGCTCAATTTGGTAAATTCCTATTTTGCTCAATTTTAGCCAATTAGGCCAGGTCGCGAAGAGCCTAATATCCGCTCGGGGAGGATCTTCTTTATTTCCCGTATATTGACCCATTTGGATGCTAGAACACCCCTTGGAGCGAAGAGGGTTCGTTTTGGGGGTTTTCGGGCTCAATATGGTAAATTCTTATTTTACTCAATTTTGGCCAATTAGGCCAGGTCGCGAAGAGCCTAATATCCGCTCGGGGTGGATCTTCGTTATTTCCCTTATATTGACCCATTTGGATGCTAGAACACCCCTTGGAGCGAAGAGGGCTGGTTTGGGGGGTTTTATGGCTCATTTTGGTAAATTCCTATTTTGCTCGGCCAGGTCGCGAAAGAGTCTAATATCCGGTCGGGGTGGGTTAGGGGTGAGTTTAGGGGTGTGGTTTGGGGTTAGGGTTGGGGTTTGGGGTTGGGGTTGGGGTTAGGGTTAGGGTTAGGGTAAGGGTTAGGGTTAGGGTTAGGGTTAATATCCGCTCGGGGTGGATCTTCTTTATTTCCCGTATATTCACCCATTTGGATGCTTGAACACCCCTCGGAACGAAGAGGGCTGGTTTGGGGGGTTTTATGGCTCAATTTGGTAAATTCCTATTTTGCTCAATTTTAGCCAATTAGGCCAGGTCGCGAAGAGCCTAATATCCGCTCGGGGAGGATCTTCTTTATTTCCCGTATATTGACCCATTTGGATGCTAGAACACCCCTTGGAGCGAAGAGGGTTCGTTTTGGGGGTTTTCGGGCTCAATATGGTAAATTCTTATTTTACTCAATTTTGGCCAATTCGGCCAAAAGCCTAATATCCGCTCGGGGTGGATCTTCATTATTATCCGTATATTCACCCATTTGGATGCTAGAACACCCTTCGGAGCGAAGAGGGCTGGTTTGGGGGGTTTTATGGCTCATTTTGGTAAATTCCTATTTTGCTCGGCCAGGTCGCGAAAGAGTCTAATATCCGGTCGGGGTGGGTTAGGGGTGAGTTTAGGGGTGTGGTTTGGGGTTAGGGTTGGGGTTTGGGGTTGGGGTTGGGGTTAGGGTTAGGGTTAGGGTTAGGGTTAGGGTTAGGGTTAGGGTTAATATCCGCTCGGGGTGGATCTTCTTTATTTCCCGTATATTCACCCATTTGGATGCTAGAACACCCCTCGGAACGAAGAGGGCTGGTTTGGGGGGTTTTATGGCTCAATTTGGTAAATTCCTATTTTGCTCAATTTTAGCCAATTAGGCCAGGTCGCGAAGAGCCTAATATCCGCTCGGGGAGGATCTTCTTTATTTCCCGTATATTGACCCATTTGGATGCTAGAACACCCCTTGGAGCGAAGAGGGCTGGTTTTGGGGGTTTTGGGGCTCAATTTGGTAAATTCCTATTTTGCTCAATTTTAGCCAATTAGGCCAGGTCGCGAAGAGCCTAATATCCGCTCGGGAAGGATCTTCATTATTTCCCGTGTATTGACCCATTTGCATGCCAGAACACCCCTCGGAACGAAGAGGGCTGGTTTTGGGGGTTTTGGGGCTCAATTTGGTAAATTCCTTTTTTGCTCAATTTTGGCCAATTCGGCCAGGTTGCTAAGAGCCTAATATCCGCTCGTGGAGGATCTTCATTATTCCCCGTGTATTGACCCATTTGCATGCCAGAACACCCCTCGGAACGAAGAGGGCTGGTTTGGGGGGTTTACGGGCTCAATTTGGTAAATTCCTTTTTTGCTCGGCCAGGTTGCGAAAGAGTCTAATATCCGGTCGGGGTGGGTTAGGGGTGGGGTTAGGGGTGGGGTTTGGGGTTGGGGTTTGGGGTTGGGGTTGGGGTTAGGGTTAAGGGTTAGGGTTAGGGTTAGGGTTAGGGTTAATATCCGCTCGGGGTGGATCTTCGTTATTTCCCTTATATCGACCCATTTGCATATCTAGAAAACCCCTGGGAGCGAAGAGGGTTCGTTTTGGGAGTTTTCGGGCTCAATATGGTAAATTCTTATTTTACTCAATTTTGGCCAATTCGGCCAAAAGCCTAATATCCGCTCGGGGTGGATCTTCATTATTATCCGTATATTCACCCATTTGGATGCTAGAACACCCCTCGGAACGAAGAGGGCTGGTTTGGGGGGTTTTATGGCTCAATTTGGTAAATTCCTATTTTGCTCAATTTTAGCCAATTAGGCCAGGTCGCGAAGAGCCTAATATCCGCTCGGGGAGGATTATCTTTATTTCCCGTATATTGACCCATTTGGATGCTAGAACACCCCTTGGAGCGAAGAGGGCTGGTTTTGGGGGTTTTTGGGCTCAATTTGGTAAATTCCTTTTTTGCTCAATTTCGGCCAATCCGGACAGGTCGCTAAGAGCCTAATATCCGCTCGGGGAGGATCTTCATTATTTCCCGTGTATTGACCCATTTGCATGCCAGAACACCCCTCGGAACGAAGAGGGCTGGTTTGGGGGTTTACGGGCTCAATATGGTAAATTCCTTTTTTGCTCGGTCAGGTCGCGAAAGAGTCTAATATCCGGTCGGGGTGGGTTAGGGGTGGGGTTAGGGGTGGGGTTTGGGACTGGGGTTTGGGGTTGGGGTTAGGGTAAGGGTTAGGGTAAGGGTTAGGGTTAGGGTTAGGGTTAATATCCGCTCGGAGTGGATCTTCGTTATTTCCCTTATATTGACCCATTTGCATGCTAGAACACCCCTGGGAGCAAAGAGGGTTCGTTTTGGGGGTTTTCGGGCTCAATATGGTAAATTCTTATTTTACTAAATTTTGGCCAATTCGGCCAAAAACCTAATATCCGCTCGGGGTGGATCTTCTTTATTTCCCGTATATTCACCCATTTGCATGCTAGAACACCCCTCGAAACGAAGAGGAATTGTTTAAGGGGGTTTTCGGGCTCAATTTATTAAATTCCTATATTGCTCAATTTTGGCCAATCCGGCCAGGTCGCGAAGAGCCTAATATCCGCTCGGGATAGGATCTTCTTTATTTCCCGTATATTGACCCATTTGGATGCTAGAACACCACTCGGAACGAAGAGGGTGGTTTGGGGGGTTTACGGGCTCAATTTGGTAAATTCCTTTTTTGCTCGGCCAGGTCGCGAAAGAGTCTAATATCCGGTTGGGGTGGGTTAGGGGTGGGGTTAGGGGTGGGGTTGGGGTTAGGGTTAGGGTTAATATCCGCTCGGGGTGAATCTTCGTTATTTCCCTTATATTGACCCATTTGCATGCTAGAACACCCCTGGGAGCGAAGAGGGTTCGTTTTGGGAGTTTTCGGGCTCAATATGGTAAATTCTTATTTTACTCAATTTTGGCCAATTCGGCCAAAAGCCTAATATCCGCTCGGGGTGGATCTTCTTTATTTCCCGTATATTGACCCATTTGGATGCTAGAACACCCTTCGGAGCGAAGAGGGCTGGTTTGGGGGGTTTTATGGCTCATTTTGGTAAATTCCTATTTTGCTCGGCCAGGTCGCGAAAGAGTCTAATATCCGGTCGGGGTGGGATAGGGGTGAGGTTAGGGGTGTGGTTTGGGGTTGGGGTTGGGGTTTGGGGTTGGGGTTAGGGTTAGGGTTAGGGTAAGGGTTAGGGTTAGGGTTAGGGTAAATATCCGCTCGGGGTAGATCTTCGTTATTTCCCTTATATTGACCCATTTGCATGCTAGAACACCCCTGGGAGCGAAGAGGGTTCGTTTGGGGGGTTTTCGGGCTCAATATGGTAAATTCTTATTTTTCTCAATTTTGGCCAATTCGGCCAAAAGCCTAATATCCGCTCGGGGTTGATTTTCCTTATTTCCCGTATATTGACCCATTTGCATGCTATAACACAACTCGGAGCAACGAGGGCTGGTTTGGGGGGTTTTATGGCTCATTTTGGTAAATTCCTATTTTGCTATATTTTGGCAAATTCAGCCAGGTCGCGAAGAGCCTAATATCCGATCGGGGAGGATCTTCATTATTTCCCGTGTATTGACCCATTTGCATGCCAGAACACCCCTCGGAACGAAGAGGGATGGTTTGAGGGGTTTTCGGGCTCGATTTATTAAATTCCTATTTTGCTCAATTTTGGCCAATCCGGCCAGGTCGCGAAAGAGTCTAATATCCGGTCGGGGTGGGTTAGGGGTGAGGTTAGGGGTGTGGTTTGGGGTTGGGTTTGGGGTTGGGGTTGGGGTTAGGGTTAATATCCGCTCGGGGTGGATCTTCGTTATTTCCCGTATATTGACCCATTTGCATGCTAGAACACCCCTCGGAACGAAGAGGGCTGGTTTAAGGGGGTTTTCGGGCTCAATTTATTAAATTCCTATATTGCTCAATTTTGGCCAATCCGGCCAGGTCGCGAAGAGCCTAATATCCGCTCGGGGAGGATCTTCTTTATTTCCCGTATATTGACCCATTTGGATGCTAGAACACCACTCGGAACGAAGAGGGTGGTTTGGGGGGTTTACGGGCTCAATTTGGTAAATTCCTTTTTTGCTCGGCCAGGTCGCGAAAGAGTCTAATATCCGGTTGGGGTGGGTTAGGGGTGGGGTTAGGGGTGGGGTTGGGGTTAGGGTTAGGGTTAATATCCGCTCGGGGTGAATCTTCGTTATTTCCCTTATATTGACCCATTTGCATGCTAGAACACCCCTGGGAGCGAAGAGGGTTCGTTTTGGGAGTTTTCGGGCTCAATATGGTAAATTCTTATTTTACTCAATTTTGGCCAATTCGGCCAAAAGCCTAATATCCGCTCGGGGTGGATCTTCTTTATTTCCCGTATATTGACCCATTTGGATGCTAGAACACCCTTCGGAGCGAAGAGGGCTGGTTTGGGGGGTTTTATGGCTCATTTTGGTAAATTCCTATTTTGCTCGGCCAGGTCGCGAAAGAGTCTAATATCCGGTCGGGGTGGGATAGGGGCGAGGTTAGGGGTGTGGTTTGGGGTTGGGGTTGGGGTTTGGGGTTGGGGTTAGGGTTAGGGTTAGGGTAAGGGTTAGGGTTAGGGTTAGGGTAAATATCCGCTCGGGGTAGATCTTCGTTATTTCCCTTATATTGACCCATTTGCATGCTAGAACACCCCTGGGAGCGAAGAGGGTTCGTTTGGGGGGTTTTCGGGCTCAATATGGTAAATTCTTATTTTTCTCAATTTTGGCCAAT
The DNA here is from genome assembly GCF_037042905.1 of Lytechinus pictus. Lineage (NCBI taxonomy): Eukaryota > Metazoa > Echinodermata > Echinoidea > Temnopleuroida > Toxopneustidae > Lytechinus > Lytechinus pictus. The sequence continues at coordinate 532,791 of NW_026974153.1, forward strand.
TCGGCCAAAAGCCTAATATCCGCTCGGGGTTGATTTTCCTTATTTCCCGTATATTGACCCATTTGCATGCTATAACACAACTCGGAGCAACGAGGGCTGGTTTGGGGGGTTTTATGGCTCATTTTGGTAAATTCCTATTTTGCTATATTTTGGCAAATTCAGCCAGGTCGCGAAGAGCCTAATATCCGATCGGGGAGGATCTTCATTATTTCCCGTGTATTGACCCATTTGCATGCCAGAACACCCCTCGGAACGAAGAGGGATGGTTTGAGGGGTTTTCGGGCTCGATTTATTAAATTCCTATTTTGCTCAATTTTGGCCAATCCGGCCAGGTCGCGAAAGAGTCTAATATCCGGTCGGGGTGGGTTAGGGGTGAGGTTAGGGGTGTGGTTTGGGGTTGGGTTTGGGGTTGGGGTTGGGGTTAGGGTTAATATCCGCTCGGGGTGGATCTTCGTTATTTCCCGTATATTGACCCATTTGCATGCTAGAACACCCCTCGGAACGAAGAGGGATGGTTTGAGGGGTTTTCGGGCTCGATTTATTAAATTCCTATTTTGCTCAATTTTGGCCAATCCGGCCAGGTCGCGAAAGAGTCTAATATCCGGTCGGGGTGGGTTAGGGGTGAGGTTAGGGGTGTGGTTTGGGGTTGGGGTTGGGGTTTGGGGTTGGGGTTAGGGTTAGGGTTAGGGTAAGGGTTAGGGTTAGGGTTAGGGTTAGGGTTAATATCCGCTCGGGGTGGATCTTCGTTATTTCCCGTATATTCACCCATTTTGATGCTAGAACACCCTTCGGAGCGAAGAGGGCTGGTTTGGGGGGTTTTATGGCTCATTTTGGTAAATTCCTATTTTGCTCGGACAGGTCGCGAAAGAGTCTAATATCCGGTCGGGGTGGGTTAGGGGTGAGGTTAGGGGTGGGGTTTGGGGTTGGGGTTTGGGGTTGGGGTTGGGGTTAGGGTTAGGGTTAGGGTAAGGGTTAGGGTTAGGGTTAGGGTTAATATCCGCTCGGGGTGGATCTTCGTTATTTCCCTTATTTCCCCAAACCCCAACCCCAACCCCAACCCCAAACCACACCCCTAACCTCACCCCTAACCCACCCCGACCGGATATTATACTCTTTCGCGACCTGGCCGAGCAAAATAGGAATTTACCAAAATGAGCCATAAAACCCCCCAAACCAGCCCTCTTCGCTCCGAAGGGTGTTTTAGCATCCAAATGGGTCAATATACGGGAAATAAAGAAGATCCACCCCGAGCGGATATTAGGCTTTTGGCCGAATTGGCCAAAATTGAGTAAAATAAGAATTTACCATATTGAGCCCGAAAACCCCCAAGACGAACCCTCTTCGCTCCCAGGGGTGTTCTAGCATGCAAATGGGTCAATATAAGGGAAATAACGAAGATTCACCCCGAGCGGATATTAACCTTAACCCTAACCCCAACCCCACCCCTAACCCACCCCAACCGGATATTAGACTCTTTCGCGACCTGGCAGAGCAAAAAAGGAATTTTCCAAATTGAGCCCGTAAACCCCCCAAACCAGCCCTCTTTGTTCCGAGGGGTGTTCTGGCATGCAAATGGGTCAATACACGGGAAATAACGAAGATCCTCCCCGAGCGGATATTAGGCTCTTAGCGACCTGGCCGGATTGGCCAAAATTGAGCAAAATAGGAATTTAATAAATTGAGCCCGAAAACCCCTCAAACCATCCCTCTTCGTTCCGAGGGGTGTTCTAGCATGCAAATTGTTCAATATACGGGAAATAACGAAGATCCACCCCGAGCGGATATTAACCCTAACCCCAACCCCAAACCCCAACCCCAAACACCAACCCCAGCCCTAACCCTACCCTACCCCTAACCCACCCCGACCGGATATTAGGCTCTTTCGCGACCTGGCCGAGCAAAAATGGAATTTACCAAATTGAGCCCGAAAACCCCCCAAACCAGCCCTCTTCATTCCGAGGGGTGTTCTGGCATGCAAATGGGTCAATACACGGGAAATAATGAAGATCCTCCCCGATCGGATATTAGGGTCTTAGCGACCTGGCTGAATTGGCCAAAATTTAGCAAAATAGGAATTTTCCAAAATGAGCCATAAAACCCCCCAAACCAGCCCTCGTTGCTCCGAGTGGTGTTCTAGCATCCAAATGGGTCAATATACGGGAAATAAAGAAGATCCTCCCCGAGCTGATATTAACCCTAACCCTAACCCTAACCCTTACCCTAACCCTAACCCCAATCCCAACCCCAAACTCCAACCCCAAACCCCACCCCTAACCCCTCCCCTAACCCAACCCGACCTAGACTCTTTAGACTCTTTCGCGACCTGGCCGAGCAAAATAGGAATTTACCAAAATGAGCCATAAAACCCCCCAAACCAGCCTTCTTCGCTCCGAAGGGTGTTCTAGCATCCAAATGGGTCAATATACGGGAAAAAAAGAAGATCCATCCCGAGCGGATATTAGGCTTTAGGCGGGATTGGCCAAAATTGAGTAAAAAAAGAATTTACCATATTGAACCCGAAAACCCCCAAAACGAACCCTCTTCGCTCCCAGGGGTGTTCTAGCATGCAAATGGGTCAATATAAGGGAAATAACGAAGATCCACCCCGAGCGGATATTAACCCTAACCCCAACCCCAAACCCCAACCCCAGCCCTAACCGTACCCTACCCCTAACCCACCCCGACCGGATATTAGGCTCTTTCGCGACCTGGCCGAGCAAAAATGGAATTTACCAAATTGAGCCCGAAAACCCCCCAAACCAGCCCTCTTCATTCCGAGGGGTGTTCTGGCATACAAATGGGTCAATACACGGGAAATAATGAAGATCCTCCCCGATCGGATATTAGGGTCTTAGCGACCTGGCTGAATTGGCCAAAATTTAGCAAAATAGGAATTTACCAAAATGAGCCATAAAACCCCCCAAACCAGCCCTCGTTGATCCGAGTGGTGTTCTAGCATGCAAATGGGTCAATATACGGGAAATAAAGAAAATCCACCCCGAGCGGATATTAGGCTTTTGGCCGAATTGGCCAAAATTGAGCAAAATAGGAATTTAATCAATTGAACCCGAAAACCCCTCAAACCATCCCTCTTCGTTCCGAGGGGTGTTCTAGCATGCAAGTGGGTCAATATACGGGAAATAAAGAAGATCCTCCCCGAGCAGATATTAACCCTAACCCTAACCCTAACCCTAACCCTAACCCCAACCCCACCCCTAACCCCACCCCTAAACCGCCCCGACCGGATATTAGACTCTTTCGCGACCTGGCCGAGCAAAAAAGGAATTTACCAAATTGAGCCCGAAAACCCCCCAAACCAGCCCTCTTCGCTCCAAGTGGTGTTTTAGCATCCAAATGGGTCAATATATGGGAAATAAAGAAGATCCACCCTTAGCGGATATTAGGCTTTTGGCCGAATTGGCCAAAATTGAGTAAAATAAGAATTTACCATATTGAGCCCGAAAACCCCCAAAACGAACCCTCTTCGCTCCCAGGGGTGTTCTAGCATGGAAATGGGTCAATATAAGGGAAATAACGAAGATCCACCCCGAGCGGATATTAACCCTAACCCTAACCCTTACCCTAACCCTAACCCTAACCCTAACCCCAACCCCAACCCCAAACCCCAACCCCAAACCCCACCCCTAACCCCACCCCTAACCCACCCCGACCGGATATTAGACTCTTTCGCGACCTGGCCGAGCAAAATAGGAATTTACCAAAATGAGCCATAAAACCCCCCAAACCAGCCTTCTTCGCTCCGAAGGGTGTTCTAGCATCCAAATGGGTCAATATACGGGAAATAAAGAAGATCCATCCCGAGCGGATATTAGGCTTTTGGCCGAATTGGCCAAAATTGAGTAAAATAACAATTTACCATATTGAGCCCGAAAACCCCTTAAACGAACCCCCTTCGCTCCCCGGGGTGTTCTAGCATGCAAATGGGTCAATATAAGGGAAATAACGAAGATTCACCCCGAGCGGATATTAACCCTAACCCTAACCCTAACCCTTACCCTAACCCTAACCCTAACCCCAACCCCACCCCTAACCCCACCCCTAACCCGCCCCGACCGGATATTAGACTCTTTCGCGACCTGGCCGAGCAAAAAAGGAATTTACCAAATTGAGCCCGTAAACCCCCCAAACCAGCCCTCTTCGTTCCGAGGGGTGTTCTGGCATGCAAATGGGTCAATACACGGGAAATAATGAAGATCCTCCTCGAGCGGATATTAACCCTAACCCTTACCCTAACCCCAACCCTAACCCCCAACCCCAACCCCAAACCCCAACCCCAAACCCCAACCCCACCCCTAACCCCACCCCTAACCCTACCCCTAACCCTACCCCCAACCCCAAACCCCAACCCCGAACCCCAACCCCACCCCTAACCCCACCCTTAACCCTACCCCTAACCCCCACCGACCGGATATTAGGCTCTTTCGCGACCTTGCCGAGCAAAAAAGGAATTTACCAAATTGAGCCCGAAAACCAACCAAACCAGCCCTCTTCGTTCCGAGGGCTGTTCTGGCATGCAAATGGGTCAATATACGGGAAATAACGAAGATCCACCCCCGAGCGGATATTAATCCTAACCCTTACCCTATCCCTTACCCTAACCCCAACCCCAACCCCAAACCCCAACCCCAACCCCAACCCCAAACCCCAACCCCACCCTTAACCCTACCCCTAACCCCCACCGACTGGATATTAGGCTCTTTCGCGACCCGACCGAGCAAAAAAGGAATTTACCAAATTGAGCCCGAAAACCAACCAAACCAGCCCTCTTCGTTCCGAGGGCTGTTCTGGCATGCAAATGGGTCAATATACGGGAAATAACGAAGATCCACCCCGAGCGGATATTAATCCTAACCCTAACCCTTACCCTAACCCTTACCGTAACCTTACCCCAACCCCAACCCCAACCCCAACCCCAAACCCCAAACCCCAACCCCGAATCCCAACCACACCCCTTACCCCACCCTTAACCCTACTCCTAACCCCCACCGACTGGATATTAGGCTCTTTCGCGACCTGACCGAGCAAAAAAGGAATTTACCAAATTGAGCCCGAAAACCAACCAAACCAGCCCTCTTCGTTCCGAGGGCTGTTCTGGCATGCAAATGGGTCAATGCACGGGAAATAATGAAGATCCTCCCTGAGCGGATATTAGGCTCTTAGCGACCTGTCCGAATTGGCCAAAATTTAGCAAAATAGGAATTTACCAAATTAAGCCATAAAACCCCCCAAACCAGCCCTCTTCTCTCCGAAGGGTGTTCTAGCATCCAAATGGGTCAATATACGGGAAATAAAGAAGATCCTCCCCGAGCGGATATTAGGCTTTTCGCGACCTGGCCGAATTGGCCAAAAATGATTAAAATAAGAATTTACCATATTGAGCCCGAAAACCCCCAAAACGAACCCTCTTCGCTCCCAGGGGTGTTCTAGCATGCAAATGGGTCAATATACGGGAAATAACGAAGATCCACCCCGAGCGGATATTAACCCTAACCCTTATCCTAACCCCAACCCTAACCCCCAACCCCAACCCCAAACCCCAACCCCAAACCCCAACCCCAAACCCCAACCCCACCCCTAACCCCACCCCTAACCCTAACCCTACCCCTAACCCACCCCGACCGGATATTAGGCTCTTTCGCGACATGGCCGAGCAAAAAAGGAATTTACCAAATTGGGCCCGAAAACCCCCCAAACCAGCCCTCTTCGTTCCAAGGGGTGTTCTGGCATGGAAATGGGTCAATACGCGGGAAATAATGAAGATCTTCCCCGAGCGGATATTAGGCTCTTAGCGACCTGTCCGAATTGGACAAAATTGAGCAAGAAAGGAATTTACCAAATTGAGCCCGAAAACCCCCCAAACCAGCCCTCTTCGCTCCAAGTGGTGTTTTAGCATCCAAATGGGTCAATATATGGGAAATAAAGAAGATCCACCCTTAGCGGATATTAGGCTTTTGGCCGAATTGGCCAAAATTGAGTAAAATAAGAATTTACCATATTGAGCCCGAAAACCCCCAAAACGAACCCTCTTCGCTCCCAGGGGTGTTCTAGCATGCAAATGGGTCAATATAAGGGAAATAACGAAGATCCACCCCGAGCGGATATTAACCCTAACCCTAACCCTAACCCTTACCCTAACCCTAACCCTAACCCCAACCCCAACCCCAAACCCCAACCCCAAACCCCACCCCTAACCCCACCCCTAACCCACCCCGACCGGATATTAGACTCTTTCGCGACCTGGCCGAGCAAAATAGGAATTTACCAAAATGAGCCATAAAACCCCCCAAACCAGCCTTCTTCGCTCCGAAGGGTGTTCTAGCATCCAAATGGGTCAATATACGGGAAATAAAGAAGATCCATCCCGAGCGGATATTAGGCTTTTGGCCGAATTGGCCAAAATTGAGTAAAATAAGAATTTACCATATTGAGCCCGAAAACCCCCAAAACGAACCCTCTTCGCTCCCAGGGGTGTTCTAGCATGCAAATGGGTCAATATAAGGGAAATAACGAAGATTCACCCCGAGCGGATATTAACCCTAACCCTAACCCTAACCCTTACCCTAACCCTAACCCTAACCCCAACCCCACCCCTAACCCCACCCCTAACCCGCCCCCACCGGATATTAGACTCTTTCGCGACCTGGCCGAGCAAAAAAGGAATTTACCAAATTGAGCCCGTAAACCCCCCAAACCAGCCCTCTTCATTGCGAGGGGTGTTCTGGCATGCAAATGGGTCAATACACGGGAAAAAATGAAGATCCTCCTCGAGCGGATATTAGGCTCTTAGCAACCTGGCCGGATTGGCCAAAATTGAGCAAAATAGGAATTTAATAAATTGAGCCCGAAAACCCCTCAAACCATCCCTCTTCGTTCCGAGGGGTGTTCTAGCATGCAAATGGGTCAATATACGGGAAATAACGAAGATCCACCCCGAGCGGATATTAACCCTAACCCCAACCCCAAACCCCAACCCCAGCCCTAACCCCACCCCTAACCCTACCCTACCCCTAACCCACCCCGACCGGATATTAGGCTCTTTCGCGACCTGGCCGAGCAAAAATGGAATTTACCAAATTGAGCCCGAAATCCATTCAAACCAGCCCTCTTCGCTCCGAGGGGTGTTCTAGCATCCAAATAGGTCAATATACGGGAAATAACGAAGATCCATCCCGAGCGGATATTAACCCTAACCCTTACCCTAACCCTTACCGTAACCTTACCCCAACCCCAACCCCAACCCCAACCCCAAACCCCAAACCCCAACCCCGAATCCCAACCACACCCCTTACCCCACCCTTAACCCTACTCCTAACCCCCACCGACTGGATATTAGGCTCTTTCGCGACCTGGCCGAGCAAAAAAGGAATTTACCAAATTGAGCCCGAAAACCCCCCAAACCATCCCTCTTCGTTCCGAGGGGTGTTCTGGCATGCAAATGGGTCAATACACGGGAAATAATGAAGATCCTCCTCGAGCGGATATTAGGCTCTTAGCGACCTGGCCGGATTGGCCAAAATTGAGCAAAATAGGAATTTAATAAATTGAGCCCGAAAACCCCTCAAACCATCCCTCTTCGTTCCGAGGGGTGTTCTAGCATGCAAATGGGTCAATATACGGGAAATAACGAAGATCCACCCCGAGCGGATATTAACCCTAACCCCAACCCCAAACCCCAACCCCAGCCCTAACCCCACCCCTAACCCTACCCTACCCCTAACCCACCCCGACCGGATATTAGGCTCTTTCGCGACCTGGCCGAGCAAAAATGGAATTTACCAAATTGAGCCCGAAAACCCCCCAAACCAGCCCTCTTCGTTCCGAGGGGTGTTCTGGCATGCAAATGGGTCAATACACGGGAAATAATGAAAATCCTCCCCAGGCGGATATTAGGCTCTTAGCGACCTGACTGAATTGGCCAAAATTTAGCAAAATAGGAATTTACCAAAATGAGCCATAAAACCCCCCAAACCAGCCCTCGTTGCTCCGAGTGGTGTTCTAGCATCCAAATGGGTCAATATATGGGAAATAAAGAAGATCCTCCCCGAGCGGATATTAGGCTCTTTGAGACCTGGCCGGATTGGCCAAAATTGAACAAAATAGGAATTTAATAAATTGAGCCCGAAATCCCCTCAAACCATCCCTCTTCGTTCCGAGGGGTGTTCTAGCATGCAAATGGGTCAATATACGGGAAATAACGAAGATCCACCCCGAGCGGATATTAACCCTAACCCTAACCCTTACCCTCACCCCAACCCTAACCCCCAACCCCAACCCCAAACCCCAACCCCACCCCTAACCCCACCCCTAACCCTACCCATAACCCTACCCCTAACCCACCCCTACCGGCTATTAGGCTCTTTCGCGACCTGGCCGAGCAAAAATGGAATTTACCAAATTGAGCCCGAAAACCCCCCAAACCAGCCCTCTTCGTTCCGAGGGGTGTTCTGGCATGCAAATGGGTCAATACACGGAGAATAATGAAGATCCTCCCCGAGCGGATATTAGGCTCTTAGCGACCTGGCTGAATTGGCCAAAATTTAGCAAAATAAGAATTTACCAAAATGAGCCATAAAACCCCCCAAACCATCCCTCGTTGCTCCGAGTGGTGTTTTAGCATCGAAATGGGTCAATATACGGGAAATAAAGAAGATCCTCCCGGAGCGGATATTAGGCTCTTCGCGACCTGGCCTGATTGGCGAAAATTGAGCAAAATATTAATTTAATAAATTGAGCCCGAAAACCCCTCAAACCATCCCTCTTCGTTCCGAGGGGTGTTCTAGCATGCAAATGGGTCAATATACGGGAAAAAACGAAGATCCTCCCCGAGCGGATATTAATCCTAACCCTTACCCTAACCCCAACCCCAACCCCAACCCCAAACCCCAACCCCGAACCCCAACCCCACCCCTAACCCCACCCTTAACCCTACCCCTAACCCCCACCGACCGGATATTAGGCTCTTTCGCGACCTGACCGAGCAAAAAAGGAATTTACCAAATTGAGCCCGAAAACCCCCAAAACCAGCCCTCTTCGTTCCGAAAGCTGTTCTGGCATGCAAATGGGTCAATACACGGGAAATAATGAAGATCCACCCCGAGCGGATATTAACCCTAACCCTAACCCTTACCCTAACCCTAACCCTAACCCTAACCCTAACCCTAACCCCAACCCCAACCCCAAACCCCAACCCCAAACCCCACCCCTAACCCCACCCCTAACCCACCCCGACCGGATATTAGACTCTTTCGCGACCTGGCCGAGCAAAATAGGAATTTACCAAAATGAGCCATAAAACACCCCAAACCAGCCTTCTTCGCTCCGAAGGGTGTTCTAGCATCCAAATGGGTCAATATACGGGAAATAAAGAAGATCCATCCCGAGCGGATATTAGGCTTTTGGCCGAATTGGCCAAAACTGAGTAAAATAAGAATTTACCATATTGAGCCCGAAAACCCCCAAAACGAACCCTCTTCGCTCCCAGGGGTGTTCTAGCATGCAAATGGGTCAATATAAGGGAAATAACGAAGATTCACCCCGAGCGGATATTAACCCTAACCCTAACCCTAACCCTAACCATAACCCCAACCCCACCCCTAACCCACCCCGACCGGATATTAGACTCTTTCGCGACCTGGCCGAGCAAAAAAGGAATTTACCAAATTGAGCCCGTAAACCCCCCAAACCAGCCCTCTTCGTTCCGAGGGGTGTTCTGGCATGCAAATGGGTCAATACACGGGATATAATGAAGATCCTCCTCGAGCGGATATTAGGCTCTTAGCGACCTGGCCGGATTGGCCAAAATTGAGCAAAATAGGAATTTACCAAATTGAGCCATAAAACCCCCAAAACGAACCCTCTTCGCTCCCAGGGGTGTTCTAGCTTGCAAACGGGTCAATATACGGGAAATAACGAAGATCCACCCCGAGCGAATATTAGGCTCTTAGCGACCTGTCCGAATTGGACAAAATTGAGCAAAAAAGGAATTTACCAAATTGGGCCCAAAAACCCCCCAAACCAGCCCTCTTCAATCCGAGTGGTGTTCTAGCATCCAAATGGGTCAATATACGGGAAATAAAGAAGATCCTCCCCGAGCGGATATTAGGCTTTTCACGACCTGGCCGAATTGGCCAAAATTGAGTAAAATAAGAATTTACCAAATTGAGCCATAAAACCCCCAAAACGAACCCTCTTCACTCCCAGGGGTGTTCTAGCTTGCAAATGGGTCAATATACGGGAAATAACGAAGATCGACCCCGAGCAAATATTAACCCTAACCCTAACCCTTACCCTAACCCTAAGCCCAACCCCAACCCCAAACCCCAACCCCAAACCCCACCCCTAACCCCACCCCTAACCCACCCCGACCGGATATTAGACTCTTTCGCGACCTTGCCGAGCAAAAAAGGAATTTACCAAATTGAGCCCGTAAACCCCCCAAACCAGCCCTCTTCGTTAGGACGGGTGTTCTGGCATGCAAATGGGTCAATACACGGGAAATAATGAAGATCCTCCCCGAGCGGATATTAGGCTCTTAGCGACCTGGCCGGACTGGCCAAAATTGAGCAAAATAGGAATTTAATAAATTGAGCCCGAAAACCCCTCAAACCATCCCTCTTCGTTCCGAGGGGTGTTCTAGCATGCAAATGGGTCAATATACGGGAAATAACGAAGATCCACCCCGAGCGGATATTAACGCTAACCCTAACCCCAACCCCAACCCAAACTCCAAACCCAAACCCCACCCCTAACCCCTCCCCTAACCCATCCCGACCGTATATTAGACTCTTTCGCGACCTGGCCGAGCAAAATAGGAATTTACCAAAATGAGCCATAAAACCCCCCAAACCAGCCTTCTTCGCTCCGAAGGGTGTTCTAGCATCCAAAAGGGTCAATATACGGAAAAAAAAAGAAGATCCACCCCGAGCGGATATTAGGCTTTTGGCCGAATTGGCCAAAATTGAGTAAAATAAGAATTTACCATATTGAGCCCGAAAACCCCCAAAACGAACCCTCTTCGCTCCCAGGGGTGTTCTAGCATGCAAATGGGTCAATATAAGGGAAATAACGAAGATTCACCCCGAGCGGATATTAACCCTAACCCTAACCCCAACCCCACCCCTAACCCCACCCCTAACCCACCCCAACCGGATATTAGACTCTTTCGCGACCTGGCCGAGCAAAAAAGGAATTTACCAAATCGAGCCCGTAAACCCCCCAAACCAGCCCTCTTCGTTCCGAGGGGTGTTCTGGCATGCAAATTGGTCAATACACGGGAAATAATGAAGATCCTCCCCGAGCGGATATTAGGCTCTTAGCGACCTGGCCGGACTGGCCAAAATTGAGCAAAATAGGAATTTAATAAATTGAGCCCGAAAACCCCTCAAACCATCCCTCTTCGTTCCGAGGGGTGTTCTAGCATGTAAATGGGTCAATATACGGGAAATAACGAAGATCCAACCCGAGCGGATATCAACCCTAACCCCAACCCCAAACCCCAACCCCAGCCCTAACCCTACCCTACCCCTAACCCACCCCGACCGGATATTAGGCTCTTTCGCGACCTGGCCGAGCAAAATAGGAATTTACCAAATGAGCCATAAAACCCCCCAAACCAGCCTTCTTCGCTCCAAGGGGTGTTCTAGCATCCAAATGGGTGAATATACGGGAAATAAAGAAGATCCACCCCGAGCGGATATTAGGCTTTTGGCCGAATTGGCCAAAATTGAGTAAAATAAGAATTTACCATATTGAGCCCGAAAACCCCCAAAACGAACCCTCTTTGCTCCCAGGGGTGTTCTAGCATGCAAATGGGTCAATATAAGGGAAATAACGAAGTTCCACCCCGAGCGGATATTAACCCTAACCCTAACCCTAACCCTTACCCTAACCCTAACCCTAACCCCAACCCCAACCCCAAACCCCAACCCCAACCCCAAACCACACCCCTAACCTCACCCCTAACCCACCCCGACCGGATATTAGACTCTTTCACGACCTGGCCGAGCAAAATAGGAATTTACCAAAATGAGCCATAAAACCTCCCAAACCAGCCCTATTCGCTCCGAAGGGTGTTCTAGCATCCAAATGGGTCAATATACGGGAAATAAAGAAGATCCACCCCGAGCGAATATTAGGCTTTTGGCCGAATTGGCAAAAATTGAGTAAAATAAGAATTTACCATATTGAGCCCGAAAACCCCCAAAACGAACCCTCTTCGCCCCCAGGGGTGTTCTAGCATGCAAATGGGTCAATATAAGGGAAATAACGAAGATTCAACCCGAGCGGATATTAACCACAGCCCTAACCCCAACCCCACCCCTAACCCCACCCCTAACCCACCCCAACCGGATATTAGACTCTTTCGCGACCTGGCCGAGCAAAAAAGGAATTTACCAAATTGAGCCCGTAAACCCCCCAAACCAGCCCTCTTCGTTCCGAGGGGTGTTCTGGCATGCAAATGGGTCAATACACGGGAAATAACGAAGATCCTCCCCGAGCGGATATTAGGCTCTTAGCGACCTGGCCGGATTGGCCAAAATTGAGCAAAATAGGAATTTAATAAATTGAGCCCGAAAACCTCCCAAACCAGCCCTCTTCGCTCCGAAGGGTGTTCTAGCATCCAAATGGGTCAATATACGGGAAATAAAGAAGATCCACCCCGAGCGAATATTAGGCTTTTGGCCGAATTGGCCAAAATTGAGTAAAATAAGAATTTACCATATTGAGCCCGAAAACCCCCAAAACGAACCCTCTTCGCTCCCAGGGGTGTTCTAGCATGCAAATGGGTCAATATAAGGGAAATAACGAAGATTCACCCCGAGCGGATATTAACCACAACCCTAACCCCAACCCCACCCCTAACCCCACCCCTAACCCACCCCAACCGGATATTAGACTCTTTCGCGACCTGGCCGAGCAAAAAAGGAATTTACCAAATTGAGCCCGTAAACCCCCCAAACCAGCCCTCTTCGTTCCGAGGGGTGTTCTGGCATGCAAATGGGTCAATACACGGGAAAAAACGAAGATCCTCCCCGAGCGGATATTAGGCTCTTAGCGACCTGGCCGGATTGGCCAAAATTGAGCAAAATAGGAATTTAATAAATTGAGCCCGAAAACCCCTCAAACCATCCCTCTTCGTTCCCAGGGGTGTTCTAGCATGCAAATGGGTCAATATAAGGGAAATAACGAAGATCCACCCCGAGCGGATATTAACCCTAACCCTAACCCTAACCCTTACCCTAACCCTAACCCCAACCCCAACCCCAAACTCCAACCCCAAACCCCACCCCTAACCCCTCCCATAACCCACCCCGACCGGATATTAGACTCTTTCGCGACCTGGCCGAGCAAAATAGGAATTTACCAAAATGAGCCATAAAACCCCCCAAACCAGCCTTCTTCGCTCCGAAGGGTGTTCTAGCATCCAAATGGGTCAATATACGGGAAAAAAAGAAGATCCATCCCGAGCGGATATTAGGCTTTTGGCCGAATCGGCCAAAATTGAGTAAAATAAGAATTTACCATATTGAACCCGAAAACCCCCAAAACGAACCCTCTTCGCTCCCAGGGGTGTTCTAGCATGCAAATGGGTCAATATAAGGGAAATAACGAAGATTCACCCCGAGCGGATATTAACCCTAACCCTAACCCTAACCCTAACCATAACCCCAACCCCACCCCTAACCCACCCCGACCGGATATTAGACTCTTTCGCGACCTGGCCGAGCAAAAAAGGAATTTACCAAATTGAGCCCGTAAACCCCCCAAACCATCCCTCTTCGTTCCGAGGGGTGTTCTGGCATGCAAATGGGTCAATACACGGGATATAATGAAGATCCTCCTCGAGCGGATATTAGGCTCTTAGCGACCTGGCCGGATTGGCCAAAATTGAGCAAAATAGGAATTTACCAAATTGAGCCATAAAACCCCCAAAACGAACCCTCTTCGCTCCCAGGGGTGTTCTAGCTTGCAAACGGGTCAATATACGGGAAATAACGAAGATCCACCCCGAGCGAATATTAGGCTCTTAGCGACCTGTCCGAATTGGACAAAATTGAGCAAAAAAGGAATTTACCAAATTGGGCCCAAAAACCCCCCAAACCAGCCCTCTTCAATCCGAGTGGTGTTCTAGCATCCAAATGGGTCAATATACGGGAAATAAAGAAGATCCTCCCCGAGCGGATATTAGGCTTTTCACGACCTGGCCGAATTGGCCAAAATTGAGTAAAATAAGAATTTACCAAATTGAGCCATAAAACCCCCAAAACGAACCCTCTTCGCTCCCAGGGGTGTTCTAGCTTGCAAATGGGTCAATATACGGGAAATAACGAAGATCGACCCCGAGCGGATATTAACCCTAACCCTAACCCTAACCCTTACCCTAACCCTAACCCTAACCCCAACCCCAACCCCAAACCCCAACCCCAACCCCAAACCACACCCCTAACCTCACCCCTAACCCACCCCGACCGGATATTAGACTCTTTCACGACCTGGCCGAGCAAAATAGGAATTTACCAAAATGAGCCATAAAACCTCCCAAACCAGCCCTATTCGCTCCGAAGGGTGTTCTAGCATCCAAATGGGTCAATATACGGGAAATAAAGAAGATCCACCCCGAGCGAATATTAGGCTTTTGGCCGAATTGGCAAAAATTGAGTAAAATAAGAATTTACCATATTGAGCCCGAAAACCCCCAAAACGAACCCTCTTCGCCCCCAGGGGTGTTCTAGCATGCAAATGGGTCAATATAAGGGAAATAACGAAGATTCAACCCGAGCGGATATTAACCACAACCCTAACCCCAACCCCACCCCTAACCCCACCCCTAACCCACCCCAACCGGATATTAGACTCTTTCGCGACCTGGCCGAGCAAAAAAGGAATTTACCAAATTGAGCCCGTAAACCCCCCAAACCAGCCCTCTTCGTTCCGAGGGGTGTTCTGGCATGCAAATGGGTCAATACACGGGAAATAACGAAGATCCTCCCCGAGCGGATATTAGGCTCTTAGCGACCTGGCCGGATTGGCCAAAATTGAGCAAAATAGGAATTTAATAAATTGAGCCCGAAAACCTCCCAAACCAGCCCTCTTCGCTCCGAAGGGTGTTCTAGCATCCAAATGGGTCAATATACGGGAAATAAAGAAGATCCACCCCGAGCGAATATTAGGCTTTTGGCCGAATTGGCCAAAATTGAGTAAAATAAGAATTTACCATATTGAGCCCGAAAACCCCCAAAACGAACCCTCTTCGCTCCCAGGGGTGTTCTAGCATGCAAATGGGTCAATATAAGGGAAATAACGAAGATTCACCCCGAGCGGATATTAACCACAACCCTAACCCCAACCCCACCCCTAACCCCACCCCTAACCCACCCCAACCGGATATTAGACTCTTTCGCGACCTGGCCGAGCAAAAAAGGAATTTACCAAATTGAGCCCGTAAACCCCCCAAACCAGCCCTCTTCGTTCCGAGGGGTGTTCTGGCATGCAAATGGGTCAATACACGGGAAAAAACGAAGATCCTCCCCGAGCGGATATTAGGCTCTTAGCGACCTGGCCGGATTGGCCAAAATTGAGCAAAATAGGAATTTAATAAATTGAGCCCGAAAACCCCTCAAACCATCCCTCTTCGTTCCCAGGGGTGTTCTAGCATGCAAATGGGTCAATATAAGGGAAATAACGAAGATCCACCCCGAGCGGATATTAACCCTAACCCTAACCCTAACCCTTACCCTAACCCTAACCCCAACCCCAACCCCAAACTCCAACCCCAAACCCCACCCCTAACCCCTCCCATAACCCACCCCGACCGGATATTAGACTCTTTCGCGACCTGGCCGAGCAAAATAGGAATTTACCAAAATGAGCCATAAAACCCCCCAAACCAGCCTTCTTCGCTCCGAAGGGTGTTCTAGCATCCAAATGGGTCAATATACGGGAAAAAAAGAAGATCCATCCCGAGCGGATATTAGGCTTTTGGCCGAATCGGCCAAAATTGAGTAAAATAAGAATTTACCATATTGAACCCGAAAACCCCCAAAACGAACCCTCTTCGCTCCCAGGGGTGTTCTAGCATGCAAATGGGTCAATATAAGGGAAATAACGAAGATTCACCCCGAGCGGATATTAACCCTAACCCTAACCCTAACCCTAACCATAACCCCAACCCCACCCCTAACCCACCCCGACCGGATATTAGACTCTTTCGCGACCTGGCCGAGCAAAAAAGGAATTTACCAAATTGAGCCCGTAAACCCCCCAAACCATCCCTCTTCGTTCCGAGGGGTGTTCTGGCATGCAAATGGGTCAATACACGGGATATAATGAAGATCCTCCTCGAGCGGATATTAGGCTCTTAGCGACCTGGCCGGATTGGCCAAAATTGAGCAAAATAGGAATTTACCAAATTGAGCCATAAAACCCCCAAAACGAACCCTCTTCGCTCCCAGGGGTGTTCTAGCTTGCAAACGGGTCAATATACGGGAAATAACGAAGATCCACCCCGAGCGAATATTAGGCTCTTAGCGACCTGTCCGAATTGGACAAAATTGAGCAAAAAAGGAATTTACCAAATTGGGCCCAAAAACCCCCCAAACCAGCCCTCTTCAATCCGAGTGGTGTTCTAGCATC
The DNA here is from genome assembly GCF_037042905.1 of Lytechinus pictus. Classification (NCBI taxonomy): domain Eukaryota; kingdom Metazoa; phylum Echinodermata; class Echinoidea; order Temnopleuroida; family Toxopneustidae; genus Lytechinus; species Lytechinus pictus. The sequence continues at coordinate 549,444 of NW_026974153.1, forward strand.
CAAATGGGTCAATATACGGGAAATAAAGAAGATCCTCCCCGAGCGGATATTAGGCTTTTCACGACCTGGCCGAATTGGCCAAAATTGAGTAAAATAAGAATTTACCAAATTGAGCCATAAAACCCCCAAAACGAACCCTCTTCGCTCCCAGGGGTGTTCTAGCTTGCAAATGGGTCAATATACGGGAAATAACGAAGATCGACCCCGAGCAAATATTAACCCTAACCCTAACCCTTACCCTAACCCTAAGCCCAACCCCAACCCCAAACCCCAACCCCAAACCCCACCCCTAACCCCACCCCTAACCCACCCCGACCGGATATTAGACTCTTTCGCGACCTTGCCGAGCAAAAAAGGAATTTACCAAATTGAGCCCGTAAACCCCCCAAACCAGCCCTCTTCGTTAGGACGGGTGTTCTGGCATGCAAATGGGTCAATACACGGGAAATAATGAAGATCCTCCCCGAGCGGATATTAGGCTCTTAGCGACCTGGCCGGACTGGCCAAAATTGAGCAAAATAGGAATTTAATAAATTGAGCCCGAAAACCCCTCAAACCATCCCTCTTCGTTCCGAGGGGTGTTCTAGCATGCAAATGGGTCAATATACGGGAAATAACGAAGATCCACCCCGAGCGGATATTAACGCTAACCCTAACCCCAACCCCAACCCAAACTCCAAACCCAAACCCCACCCCTAACCCCTCCCCTAACCCATCCCGACCGTATATTAGACTCTTTCGCGACCTGGCCGAGCAAAATAGGAATTTACCAAAATGAGCCATAAAACCCCCCAAACCAGCCTTCTTCGCTCCGAAGGGTGTTCTAGCATCCAAATGGGTCAATATACGGGAAATAATGAAGATCCACCCCGAGCGGATATTAGGCTTTTGGCCGAATTGGCCAAAATTGAGTAAAATAAGAATTTACCATATTGAGCCCGAAAACCCCCAAAACGAACCCTCTTCGCTCCCAGGGGTGTTCTAGCATGCAAATGGGTCAATATAAGGGAAATAACGAAGATTCACCCCGAGCGGATATTAACCCTAACCCTAACCCCAACCCCACCCCTAACCCCACCCCTAACCCACCCCAACCGGATATTAGACTCTTTCGCGACCTGGCCGAGCAAAAAAGGAATTTACCAAATCGAGCCCGTAAACCCCCCAAACCAGCCCTCTTCGTTCCGAGGGGTGTTCTGGCATGCAAATTGGTCAATACACGGGAAATAATGAAGATCCTCCCCGAGCGGATATTAGGCTCTTAGCGACCTGGCCGGACTGGCCAAAATTGAGCAAAATAGGAATTTAATAAATTGAGCCCGAAAACCCCTCAAACCATCCCTCTTCGTTCCGAGGGGTGTTCTAGCATGTAAATGGGTCAATATACGGGAAATAACGAAGATCCAACCCGAGCGGATATCAACCCTAACCCCAACCCCAAACCCCAACCCCAGCCCTAACCCTACCCTACCCCTAACCCACCCCGACCGGATATTAGGCTCTTTCGCGACCTGGCCGAGCAAAATAGGAATTTACCAAATGAGCCATAAAACCCCCCAAACCAGCCTTCTTCGCTCCAAGGGGTGTTCTAGCATCCAAATGGGTGAATATACGGGAAATAAAGAAGATCCACCCCGAGCGGATATTAGGCTTTTGGCCGAATTGGCCAAAATTGAGTAAAATAAGAATTTACCATATTGAGCCCGAAAACCCCCAAAACGAACCCTCTTTGCTCCCAGGGGTGTTCTAGCATGCAAATGGGTCAATATAAGGGAAATAACGAAGTTCCACCCCGAGCGGATATTAACCCTAACCCTAACCCTAACCCTTACCCTAACCCTAACCCTAACCCCAACCCCAACCCCAAACCCCAACCCCAACCCCAAACCACACCCCTAACCTCACCCCTAACCCACCCCGACCGGATATTAGACTCTTTCACGACCTGGCCGAGCAAAATAGGAATTTACCAAAATGAGCCATAAAACCTCCCAAACCAGCCCTATTCGCTCCGAAGGGTGTTCTAGCATCCAAATGGGTCAATATACGGGAAATAAAGAAGATCCACCCCGAGCGAATATTAGGCTTTTGGCCGAATTGGCAAAAATTGAGTAAAATAAGAATTTACCATATTGAGCCCGAAAACCCCCAAAACGAACCCTCTTCGCCCCCAGGGGTGTTCTAGCATGCAAATGGGTCAATATAAGGGAAATAACGAAGATTCAACCCGAGCGGATATTAACCACAACCCTAACCCCAACCCCACCCCTAACCCCACCCCTAACCCACCCCAACCGGATATTAGACTCTTTCGCGACCTGGCCGAGCAAAAAAGGAATTTACCAAATTGAGCCCGTAAACCCCCCAAACCAGCCCTCTTCGTTCCGAGGGGTGTTCTGGCATGCAAATGGGTCAATACACGGGAAATAACGAAGATCCTCCCCGAGCGGATATTAGGCTCTTAGCGACCTGGCCGGATTGGCCAAAATTGAGCAAAATAGGAATTTAATAAATTGAGCCCGAAAACCTCCCAAACCAGCCCTCTTCGCTCCGAAGGGTGTTCTAGCATCCAAATGGGTCAATATACGGGAAATAAAGAAGATCCACCCCGAGCGAATATTAGGCTTTTGGCCGAATTGGCCAAAATTGAGTAAAATAAGAATTTACCATATTGAGCCCGAAAACCCCCAAAACGAACCCTCTTCGCTCCCAGGGGTGTTCTAGCATGCAAATGGGTCAATATAAGGGAAATAACGAAGATTCACCCCGAGCGGATATTAACCACAACCCTAACCCCAACCCCACCCCTAACCCCACCCCTAACCCACCCCAACCGGATATTAGACTCTTTCGCGACCTGGCCGAGCAAAAAAGGAATTTACCAAATTGAGCCCGTAAACCCCCCAAACCAGCCCTCTTCGTTCCGAGGGGTGTTCTGGCATGCAAATGGGTCAATACACGGGAAAAAACGAAGATCCTCCCCGAGCGGATATTAGGCTCTTAGCGACCTGGCCGGATTGGCCAAAATTGAGCAAAATAGGAATTTAATAAATTGAGCCCGAAAACCCCTCAAACCATCCCTCTTCGTTCCCAGGGGTGTTCTAGCATGCAAATGGGTCAATATAAGGGAAATAACGAAGATCCACCCCGAGCGGATATTAACCCTAACCCTAACCCTAACCCTTACCCTAACCCTAACCCCAACCCCAACCCCAAACTCCAACCCCAAACCCCACCCCTAACCCCTCCCATAACCCACCCCGACCGGATATTAGACTCTTTCGCGACCTGGCCGAGCAAAATAGGAATTTACCAAAATGAGCCATAAAACCCCCCAAACCAGCCTTCTTCGCTCCGAAGGGTGTTCTAGCATCCAAATGGGTCAATATACGGGAAAAAAAGAAGATCCATCCCGAGCGGATATTAGGCTTTTGGCCGAATCGGCCAAAATTGAGTAAAATAAGAATTTACCATATTGAACCCGAAAACCCCCAAAACGAACCCTCTTCGCTCCCAGGGGTGTTCTAGCATGCAAATGGGTCAATATAAGGGAAATAACGAAGATCCACCCCGAGCGGATATTAACCCTAACCCTAACCCTAACCCTAAACCCAACCCCACCCCTAACCCCACCCCTAACCCGCCCCGACCGGATATTAGACTCTTTCGCGACCTGGCCGAGCAAAAAAGGAATTTACAAAATTGAGCCCGTAAACCCCCCAAACCAGCCCTCTTCGTTCCGAGGGGTGTTTTGGCATGCAAATGGGTCAATACACGGGAAATAATGAAGATCTTCCACAAGCGGATATTAGGCTCTTAGCGACCTTGCCGAATTGGCCGAAATTGAGCCCAAAAACCCCCAAAACCAGCCCTCTTCGCTCCAAGGGGTGTTCTAGCATCCAAATGGGTCAATATACGGGAAATAAAGAAGATCCTCCCCGAGCGGATATTAGGCTCTTCGCGACCTGGCCTAATTGGCTAAATTTGAGCAAAATAGGAATTTACCAAATTGAGCCATAAAACCCCCCAAACTAGCCCTCTTCGTTCCGAGGGGTGTTCTAGCATCCAAATGGGTGAATATACGGGAAATAAAGAAGATCCACCACGAGCAGATATTAGGCTTTTGGCCGAATTGGCCAAAATTGAGTAAAATAAGAATTTACGATATTGAGCCCGAAAACCCCCAAAACGAACCCTCTTCGCTCCCAGGGGTGTTCTAGCATGCAAATGGGTCAATATAAGGGAAATAACGAAGATCCATCCCGAGCGGATATTAACCCTAACCCTAACCCTAACCCTAACCCTAACCCCAACCCCAACCCCAAACCCCAACCCCAACCCCAAACCACACCCCTAACCTCACCCCTAACCCACCCCGACCGGATATTAGACTCTTTCGCAACCTGGCCGAGCAAAATAGGAATTTACCAAAATGAGCCATAAAACCCCCCAAACCAGCCCTCTTCGCTCCGAAGGGTGTTATAGCATCCAAATGGGTCAATATACGGGAAATAAAGAAGATCCTCCCCGAGCGGATATTAGGCTTTTGGCCGAATTGGCCAAAATTGAGTAAAATAAGAATTTACCATATTGAGCCCGAAAACCCCCAAAACGAACCCTCTTCGCTCCCAGGGGTGTTCTAGCATGCAAATGGGTCAATATAAGGGAAATAACGAAGATTCACCCCGAGCGGATATTAACCCTAACCCTAACCCCAACCCCACCCCTAACCCCACCCCTAACCCACCCTAACCGGATATTAGACTCTTTCGCGACCTGGCCGAGCAAAAAAAGGAATTTACCAAATTGAGCCCGTAAACCACCCAAACCAGCCCTCTTCATTCCGAGGGGTGTTCTGGCATGCAAATGGGTCAATACACGGGAAATAATGAAGATCCTCCCCGAGCGGATATTAGGCTCTTAGCGACCTGGCCGGATTGGCCAAAATTGAGCAAAATAGGTATTTAATAAATTGAGCCCGAAAACCCCTCAAACCAATCCGATGAGTTTTTATTTTTCGCCCTACCCGCGACTGGTCCAAATTTTCCAAAATATGACCAAATTGATTTCTTCAAAATTGCCCCCGAGACCCCCCCCCAATTCAGCCGCCTTCGCTCTGTGGGATCTTCTAACATCCAAAGGCATCAATATTCAGAAGATAAAGCAGATCCGATGAGTTTTTATTTTTCGCCCTACCCGCGACTGGTCCAAATTTTCCAAAATATGACCAAATTTATTTCTTCAAAATTGCCCCCGAGACCCCCCCCCCAATTCAGCCGTCTCCGCTCTGTGGGATCTTCTAACATCCAAAGGCATCAATATTCAGAAGATAAAGCAGATCCGATGAGTTTTTATTTTTCGCCCTACCCGCGACTGGTCCAAATTTTCCAAAATATGACCAAATTGATTTCTTCAAAATTGCCCCCAAGACCCCCCCCCCCAATTCAGCCGTCTTCGCTCTGTGGGATCTTCTAACATCCAAAGGCATCAATATTCAGAAGATAAAGCAGATCCGATGAGTTTTTATTTTTCGCCCTACCCGCGACTGGTCCAAATTTTCCAAAATATGACCAAATTGATTTCTTCAAAATTGCCCCCGAGACCCCCCCCCAATTCAGCCGTCTCCGCTCTGTGGGATCTTCTAACATCCAAAGGCATCAATATTCAGAAGATAAAGCAGATCCGATGAGTTTTTATTTTTCGCCCTACCCGCAACTGGTCCAAATTTTCCAAAATATGACCAAATTGATTTCTTCAAAATTGCCCCCGAGACCCCCCCCAATTCAGCCGTCTCCGCTCTGTGGGATCTTCTAACATCCAAAGGCATCAATATTCAGAAGATAAAGCAGATCCGATGAGTTTTTATTTTTCGCCCTACCCGCGACTGGTCCAAATTTTCCAAAATATGACCAAATTGATTTCTTCAAAATTGCCCCCGAGACCCCCCCCAATTCAGCCGTCTCCGCTCTGTGGGATCTTCTAACATCCAAAGGCATCAATATTCAGAAGATAAAGCAGATCCGATGAGTTTTTATTTTTCGCCCTACCCGCGACTGGTCCAAATTTTCCAAAATATGACCAAATTGATTTCTTCAAAATTGCCCCCGAGACCCCCCCCAATTCAGCCGTCTCCGCTCTGTGGGATCTTCTAACATCCAAAGGCATCAATATTCAGAAGATAAAGCAGATCCGATGAGTTTTTATTTTTCGCCCTACCCGCGACTGGTCCAAATTTTCCAAAATATGACCAAATTGATTTCATCAAAATTGCCCCCGAGACCCCCCCCAATTCAGCCGTCTCTGCTCTGTGGGATCTTCTAACATCCAAAGGCATCAATATTCAGAAGATAAAGCAGATCCGATGAGTTTTTATTTTTCGCCCTACCCGCGACTGGTCCAAATTTTCCAAAATATAACCAAATTGATTTCTTCAAAATTGCCCCCGATACCCCCCCAATTCAGCCGTCTCCGCTCTGTGGGATCTTCTAACATCCAAAGGCATCAATATTATCAAGATAAAGCAGATCCGATGAGTTTTTATTTTTCGCCCTACCCGCGACTGGTCCAAATTTTCCAAAATATGACCAAATTGATTTCTTCAAAATTGCCCCCGAGACCCCCCCCAATTCAGCCGTCTCCGCTCTGTGGGATCTTCTAACATCCAAAGGCATCAATATTATCAAGATAAAGCAGATCCGATGAGTTTTTATTTTTCGCCCTACCCGCGACTGGTCCAAATTTTCCAAAATATGACCAAATTGATTTCTTCAAAATTGCCCCCGAGACCCCCCCCAATTCAGCCGTCTCCGCTCTGTGGGATCTTCTAACATCCAAAGGCATCAATATTATCAAGATAAAGCAGATCCGATGAGTTTTTATTTTTCGCCCTACCCGCGACTGGTCCAAATTTTCCAAAATATGACCAAATTGATTTCTTCAAAATTGCCCCCGAGACCCCCCCCAATTCAGCCGTCTCCGCTCTGTGGGATCTTCTAACATCCAAAGGCATCAATATTATCAAGATAAAGCAGATCCGATGAGTTTTTATTTTTCGCCCTACCCGCGACTGGTCCAAATTTTCCAAAATATGACCAAATTGATTTCTTCAAAATTGCCCCCGAGACCCCCCCCAATTCAGCCGTCTCCGCTCTGTGGGATCTTCTAACATCCAAAGGCATCAATATTATCAAGATAAAGCAGATCCGATGAGTTTTTATTTTTCGCCCTACCCGCGACTGGTCCAAATTTTCCAAAATATGACCAAATTGATTTCTTCAAAATTGCCCCCGAGACCCCCCCCAATTCAGCCGTCTCCGCTCTGTGGGATCTTCTAACATCCAAAGGCATCAATATTAAGAAGATAAAGCAGATCCGATGAGTTTTTATTTTTCGCCCTACCCGCGACTGGTCCAAATTTTCCAAAATATGACCAAATTGATTTCTTCAAAATTGCCCCCGAGACCCCCCCCAATTCAGCCGTCTCCGCTCTGTGGGATCTTCTAACATCCAAAGGCATCAATATTCAGAAGATAAAGCAGATCCGATGAGTTTTTATTTTTCGCCCTACCCGCGACTGGTCCAAATTTTCCAAAATATGACCAAATTGATTTCTTCAAAATTGGCCCCGAGACCCCCCCCAATTCAGCCGTCTCCGCTCTGTGGGATCTTCTAACATCCAAAGGCATCAATATTCAGAAGATAAAGCAGATCCGATGAGTTTTTATTATTCGCCCTACCCGCGACTGGTCCAAATTTTCCAAAATATGACCAAATTGATTTCTTCAAAATTGCCCCCGAGACCCCCCCCAATTCAGCCGTCTCCGCTCTGTGGGATCTTCTAACATCCAAAGGCATCAATATTCAGAAGATAAAGCAGATCCGATGAGTTTTTATTTTTCGCCCTACCCGCGACTGGTCCAAATTTTCCAAAATATGACCAAATTGATTTCTTCAAAATTGCCCCCGAGACCCCCCCCAATTCAGCCGTCTCCGCTCTGTGGGATCTTCTAACATCCAAAGGCATCAATATTCAGAAGATAAAGCAGATCCGATGAGTTTTTATTTTTCGCCCTACCCGCGACTGGTCCAAATTTTCCAAAATATGACCAAATTGATTTCTTCAAAATTGCCCCCGAGACCCCCCCCAATTCAGCCGTCTCCGCTCTGTGGGATCTTCTAACATCCAAAGGCATCAATATTCAGAAGATAAAGCAGATCCGATGAGTTTTTATTTTTCGCCCTACCCGCGACTGGTCCAAATTTTCCAAAATATGACCAAATTGATTTCTTCAAAATTGCCCCCCGAGACCCCCCCCAATTCAGCCGTCTCCGCTCTGTGGGATCTTTTAACATCCAAAGGCATCAATATTCAGAAGATAAAGCAGATCCGATGAGTTTTTATTTTTCGCCCTACCCGCGACTGGTCCAAATTTTCCAAAATATGACCAAATTGATTTCTTCAAAATTGCCCCCGAGACCCCCCCCAATTCAGCCGTCTCCGCTCTGTGGGATCTTCTAACATCCAAAGGCATCAATATTCAGAAGATAAAGCAGATCCGATGAGTTTTTATTTTTCGCCCTACCCGCGACTGGTCCAAATTTTCCAAAATATGACCAAATTGATTTCTTCAAAATTGCCCCCGAGACCCCCCCCAATTCAGCCGTCTCCGCTCTGTGGGATCTTCTAACATCCAAAGGCATCAATATTCAGAAGATAAAGCAGATCCGATGAGTTTTTATTTTTCGCCCTACCCGCGACTGGTCCAAATTTTCCAAAATATGACCAAATTGATTTCTTCAAAATTGCCCCCGAGACCCCCCCAATTCAGCCGTCTCCGCTCTGTGGGATCTTCTAACATCCAAAGGCATCAATATTCAGAAGATAAAGCAGATCCGATGAGTTTTTATTTTTCGCCCTACCCGCGACTGGTCCAAATTTTCCAAAATATGACCAAATTGATTTCTTCAAAATTGCCCCCGAGACCCCCCCCAATTCAGCCGTCTCCGCTCTGTGGGATCTTTTAACATCCAAAGGCATCAATATTCAGAAGATAAAGCAGATCCGATGAGTTTTTATTTTTCGCCCTACCCGCGACTGGTCCAAATTTTCCAAAATATGACCAAATTGATTTCTTCAAAATTGCCCCCGAGACCCCCCCAATTCAGCCGTCTCCGCTCTGTGGGATCTTCTAACATCCAAAGGCATCAATATTCAGAAGATAAAGCAGATCCGATGAGTTTTTATTTTTCGCCCTACCCGCGACTGGTCCAAATTTTCCAAAATATGACCAAATTGATTTCTTCAAAATTGCCCCCGAGACCCCCCCCAATTCAGCCGTCTCCGCTCTGTGGGATCTTCTAACATCCAAAGGCATCAATATTCAGAAGATAAAGCAGATCCGATGAGTTTTTATTTTTCGCCATAGCCGCGACTGGTCCAAATTTTCCAAAATATGACCAAATTGATTTCTTCAAAATTGCCCCCGAGACCCCCCCCAATTCAGCCGTCTCCGCTCTGTGGGATCTTCTAACATCCAAAGGCATCAATATTCAGAAGATAAAGCAGATCCGATGAGTTTTTATTTTTCGCCCTACCCGCGACTGGTCCAAATTTTCCCAAATATGACCAAATTGATTTCTTCAAAATTGCCCGCGAGACCCCCCCCAATTCAGCCGTCTCCGCTCTGTGGGATCTTCTAACATCCAAAGGCATCAATATTCAGAAGATAAAGCAGATCCGATGAGTTTTTATTTTTCGCCCTACCTGCGACTGGTCCAAATTTTCCAAAATATGACCAAATTGATTTCTTCAAAATTGCCCCCGAGACCCCCCCCAATTCAGCCGTCTCCGCTCTGTGGGATCTTCTAACATCCAAAGGCATCAATATTCAGAAGATAAAGCAGATCCGATTAGTTTTTATTTTTCGCCCTACCCGCGACTGGTCCAAATTTTCCAAAATATGACCAAATTGATTTCTTCAAAATTGCCCCCGAGACCCCCCCCCCATTCAGCCGTTTCCGCTCTCTGGGATCTTCTAACATCAAGGCATCAATATTATCAAGATAAAGCAGATCCGATGAGTTTTTATTTTTCGCCCTACCCGCGACTGGTCCAAATTTTCCAAAATATGACCAAATTGATTTCTTCAAAATTGCCCCCGAGACCCCCCCCAATTCAGCCGTCTCCGCTCTGTGGGATCTTCTAACATCCAAAGGCATCAATATTATCAAGATAAAGCAGATCCGATGAGTTTTTATTTTTCGCCCTACCCGCGACTGGTCCAAATTTTCCAAAATATGACCAAATTGATTTCTTCAAAATTGCCCCCGAGACCCCCCCCAATTCAGCCGTCTCCGCTCTGTGGGATCTTCTAACATCCAAAGGCATCAATATTATCAAGATAAAGCAGATCCGATGAGTTTTTATTTTTCGCCCTACCCGCGACTGGTCCAAATTTTCCAAAATATGACCAAATTGATTTCTTCAAAATTGCCCCCGAGACCCCCCCCAATTCAGCCGTCTCCGCTCTGTGGGATCTTCTAACATCCAAAGGCATCAATATTATCAAGATAAAGCAGATCCGATGAGTTTTTATTTTTCGCCCTACCCGCGACTGGTCCAAATTTTCCAAAATATGACCAAATTGATTTCTTCAAAATTGCCCCCGAGACCCCCCCCAATTCAGCCGTCTCCGCTCTGTGGGATCTTCTAACATCCAAAGGCATCAATATTATCAAGATAAAGCAGATCCGATGAGTTTTTATTTTTCGCCCTACCCGCGACTGGTCCAAATTTTCCAAAATATGACCAAATTGATTTCTTCAAAATTGCCCCCGAGACCCCCCCCAATTCAGCCGTCTCCGCTCTGTGGGATCTTCTAACATCCAAAGGCATCAATATTATCAAGATAAAGCAGATCCGATGAGTTTTTATTTTTCGCCCTACCCGCGACTGGTCCAAATTTTCCAAAATATGACCAAATTGATTTCTTCAAAATTGCCCCCGAGACCCCCCCCAATTCAGCCGTCTCCGCTCTGTGGGATCTTCTAACATCCAAAGGCATCAATATTATCAAGATAAAGCAGATCCGATGAGTTTTTATTTTTCGCCCTACCCGCGACTGGACCCAAATTTTCCAAAATATGACCAAATTGATTTCTTCAAAATTGCCCCCGAGACCCCCCCCAATTCAGCCGTCTCCGCTCTGTGGGATCTTCTAACATCCAAAGGCATCAATATTATCAAGATAAAGCAGATCCGATGAGTTTTTATTTTTCGCCCTACCCGCGACTGGTCCAAATTTTCCAAAATATGACCAAATTGATTTCTTCAAAATTGCCCCCGAGACCCCCCCCAATTCAGCCGTCTCCGCTCTGTGGGATCTTCTAACATCCAAAGGCATCAATATTATCAAGATAAAGCAGATCCGATGAGTTTTTATTTTTCGCCCTACCCGCGACTGGTCCAAATTTTCCAAAATATGACCAAATTGATTTCTTCAAAATTGCCCCCGAGACCCCCCCCAATTCAGCCGTCTCCGCTCTGTGGGATCTTCTAACATCCAAAGGCATCAATATTATCAAGATAAAGCAGATCCGATGAGTTTTTATTTTTCGCCCTACCCGCGACTGGTCCAAATTTTCCAAAATATGACCAAATTGATTTCTTCAAAATTGCCCCCGAGACCCCCCCCAATTCAGCCGTCTCCGCTCTGTGGGATCTTCTAACATCCAAAGGCATCAATATTATCAAGATAAAGCAGATCCGATGAGTTTTTATTTTTCGCCCTACCCGCGACTGGTCCAAATTTTCCAAAATATGACCAAATTGATTTCTTCAAAATTGCCCCCGAGACCCCCCCCAATTCAGCCGTCTCCGCTCTGTGGGATCTTCTAACATCCAAAGGCATCAATATTATCAAGATAAAGCAGATCCGATGAGTTTTTATTTTTCGCCCTACCCGCGACTGGTCCAAATTTTCCAAAATATGACCAAATTGATTTCTTCAAAATTGCCCCCGAGACCCCCCCCAATTCAGCCGTCTCCGCTCTGTGGGATCTTCTAACATCCAAAGGCATCAATATTATCAAGATAAAGCAGATCCGATGAGTTTTTATTTTTCGCCCTACCCGCGACTGGTCCAAATTTTCCAAAATATGACCAAATTGATTTCTTCAAAATTGCCCCCGAGACCCCCCCCAATTCAGCCGTCTCCGCTCTGTGGGATCTTCTAACATCCAAAGGCATCAATATTATCAAGATAAAGCAGATCCGATGAGTTTTTATTTTTCGCCCTACCCGCGACTGGTCCAAATTTTCCAAAATATGACCAAATTGATTTCTTCAAAATTGCCCCCGAGACCCCCCCCAATTCAGCCGTCTCCGCTCTGTGGGATCTTCTAACATCCAAAGGCATCAATATTATCAAGATAAAGCAGATCCGATGAGTTTTTATTTTTCGCCCTACCCGCGACTGGTCCAAATTTTCCAAAATATGACCAAATTGATTTCTTCAAAATTGCCCCCGAGACCCCCCCCAATTCAGCCGTCTCCGCTCTGTGGGATCTTCTAACATCCAAAGGCATCAATATTATCAAGATAAAGCAGATCCGATGAGTTTTTATTTTTCGCCCTACCCGCGACTGGTCCAAATTTTCCAAAATATGACCAAATTGATTTCTTCAAAATTGCCCCCGAGACCCCCCCCAATTCAGCCGTCTCCGCTCTGTGGGATCTTCTAACATCCAAAGGCATCAATATTATCAAGATAAAGCAGATCCGATGAGTTTTTATTTTTCGCCCTACCCGCGACTGGTCCAAATTTTCCAAAATATGACCAAATTGATTTCTTCAAAATTGCCCCCGAGACCCCCCCCAATTCAGCCGTCTCCGCTCTGTGGGATCTTCTAACATCCAAAGGCATCAATATTATCAAGATAAAGCAGATCCGATGAGTTTTTATTTTTCGCCCTACCCGCGACTGGTCCAAATTTTCCAAAATATGACCAAATTGATTTCTTCAAAATTGCCCCCGAGACCCCCCCCAATTCAGCCGTCTCCGCTCTGTGGGATCTTCTAACATCCAAAGGCATCAATATTATCAAGATAAAGCAGATCCGATGAGTTTTTATTTTTCGCCCTACCCGCGACTGGTCCAAATTTTCCAAAATATGACCAAATTGATTTCTTCAAAATTGCCCCCGAGACCCCCCCCAATTCAGCCGTCTCCGCTCTGTGGGATCTTCTAACATCCAAAGGCATCAATATTATCAAGATAAAGCAGATCCGATGAGTTTTTATTTTTCGCCCTACCCGCGACTGGTCCAAATTTTCCAAAATATGACCAAATTGATTTCTTCAAAATTGCCCCCGAGACCCCCCCCAATTCAGCCGTCTCCGCTCTGTGGGATCTTCTAACATCCAAAGGCATCAATATTATCAAGATAAAGCAGATCCGATGAGTTTTTATTTTTCGCCCTACCCGCGACTGGTCCAAATTTTCCAAAATATGACCAAATTGATTTCTTCAAAATTGCCCCCGAGACCCCCCCCAATTCAGCCGTCTCCGCTCTGTGGGATCTTCTAACATCCAAAGGCATCAATATTATCAAGATAAAGCAGATCCGATGAGTTTTTATTTTTCGCCCTACCCGCGACTGGTCCAAATTTTCCAAAATATGACCAAATTGATTTCTTCAAAATTGCCCCCGAGACCCCCCCCAATTCAGCCGTCTCCGCTCTGTGGGATCTTCTAACATCCAAAGGCATCAATATTATCAAGATAAAGCAGATCCGATGAGTTTTTATTTTTCGCCCTACCCGCGACTGGTCCAAATTTTCCAAAATATGACCAAATTGATTTCTTCAAAATTGCCCCCGAGACCCCCCCCAATTCAGCCGTCTCCGCTCTGTGGGATCTTCTAACATCCAAAGGCATCAATATTATCAAGATAAAGCAGATCCGATGAGTTTTTATTTTTCGCCCTACCCGCGACTGGTCCAAATTTTCCAAAATATGACCAAATTGATTTCTTCAAAATTGCCCCCGAGACCCCCCCCAATTCAGCCGTCTCCGCTCTGTGGGATCTTCTAACATCCAAAGGCATCAATATTATCAAGATAAAGCAGATCCGATGAGTTTTTATTTTTCGCCCTACCCGCGACTGGTCCAAATTTTCCAAAATATGACCAAATTGATTTCTTCAAAATTGCCCCCGAGACCCCCCCCAATTCAGCCGTCTCCGCTCTGTGGGATCTTCTAACATCCAAAGGCATCAATATTATCAAGATAAAGCAGATCCGATGAGTTTTTATTTTTCGCCCTACCCGCGACTGGTCCAAATTTTCCAAAATATGACCAAATTGATTTCTTCAAAATTGCCCCCGAGACCCCCCCCAATTCAGCCGTCTCCGCTCTGTGGGATCTTCTAACATCCAAAGGCATCAATATTATCAAGATAAAGCAGATCCGATGAGTTTTTATTTTTCGCCCTACCCGCGACTGGTCCAAATTTTCCAAAATATGACCAAATTGATTTCTTCAAAATTGCCCCCGAGACCCCCCCCAATTCAGCCGTCTCCGCTCTGTGGGATCTTCTAACATCCAAAGGCATCAATATTATCAAGATAAAGCAGATCCGATGAGTTTTTATTTTTCGCCCTACCCGCGACTGGTCCAAATTTTCCAAAATATGACCAAATTGATTTCTTCAAAATTGCCCCCGAGACCCCCCCCAATTCAGCCGTCTCCGCTCTGTGGGATCTTCTAACATCCAAAGGCATCAATATTATCAAGATAAAGCAGATCCGATGAGTTTTTATTTTTCGCCCTACCCGCGACTGGTCCAAATTTTCCAAAATATGACCAAATTGATTTCTTCAAAATTGCCCCCGAGACCCCCCCCAATTCAGCCGTCTCCGCTCTGTGGGATCTTCTAACATCCAAAGGCATCAATATTATCAAGATAAAGCAGATCCGATGAGTTTTTATTTTTCGCCCTACCCGCGACTGGTCCAAATTTTCCAAAATATGACCAAATTGATTTCTTCAAAATTGCCCCCGAGACCCCCCCCAATTCAGCCGTCTCCGCTCTGTGGGATCTTCTAACATCCAAAGGCATCAATATTATCAAGATAAAGCAGATCCGATGAGTTTTTATTTTTCGCCCTACCCGCGACTGGTCCAAATTTTCCAAAATATGACCAAATTGATTTCTTCAAAATTGCCCCCGAGACCCCCCCCAATTCAGCCGTCTCCGCTCTGTGGGATCTTCTAACATCCAAAGGCATCAATATTATCAAGATAAAGCAGATCCGATGAGTTTTTATTTTTCGCCCTACCCGCGACTGGTCCAAATTTTCCAAAATATGACCAAATTGATTTCTTCAAAATTGCCCCCGAGACCCCCCCCAATTCAGCCGTCTCCGCTCTGTGGGATCTTCTAACATCCAAAGGCATCAATATTATCAAGATAAAGCAGATCCGATGAGTTTTTATTTTTCGCCCTACCCGCGACTGGTCCAAATTTTCCAAAATATGACCAAATTGATTTCTTCAAAATTGCCCCCGAGACCCCCCCCAATTCAGCCGTCTCCGCTCTGTGGGATCTTCTAACATCCAAAGGCATCAATATTATCAAGATAAAGCAGATCCGATGAGTTTTTATTTTTCGCCCTACCCGCGACTGGTCCAAATTTTCCAAAATATGACCAAATTGATTTCTTCAAAATTGCCCCCGAGACCCCCCCCAATTCAGCCGTCTCCGCTCTGTGGGATCTTCTAACATCCAAAGGCATCAATATTATCAAGATAAAGCAGATCCGATGAGTTTTTATTTTTCGCCCTACCCGCGACTGGTCCAAATTTTCCAAAATATGACCAAATTGATTTCTTCAAAATTGCCCCCGAGACCCCCCCCAATTCAGCCGTCTCCGCTCTGTGGGATCTTCTAACATCCAAAGGCATCAATATTATCAAGATAAAGCAGATCCGATGAGTTTTTATTTTTCGCCCTACCCGCGACTGGTCCAAATTTTCCAAAATATGACCAAATTGATTTCTTCAAAATTGCCCCCGAGACCCCCCCCAATTCAGCCGTCTCCGCTCTGTGGGATCTTCTAACATCCAAAGGCATCAATATTATCAAGATAAAGCAGATCCGATGAGTTTTTATTTTTCGCCCTACCCGCGACTGGTCCAAATTTTCCAAAATATGACCAAATTGATTTCTTCAAAATTGCCCCCGAGACCCCCCCCAATTCAGCCGTCTCCGCTCTGTGGGATCTTCTAACATCCAAAGGCATCAATATTATCAAGATAAAGCAGATCCGATGAGTTTTTATTTTTCGCCCTACCCGCGACTGGTCCAAATTTTCCAAAATATGACCAAATTGATTTCTTCAAAATTGCCCCCGAGACCCCCCCCAATTCAGCCGTCTCCGCTCTGTGGGATCTTCTAACATCCAAAGGCATCAATATTATCAAGATAAAGCAGATCCGATGAGTTTTTATTTTTCGCCCTACCCGCGACTGGTCCAAATTTTCCAAAATATGACCAAATTGATTTCTTCAAAATTGCCCCCGAGACCCCCCCCAATTCAGCCGTCTCCGCTCTGTGGGATCTTCTAACATCCAAAGGCATCAATATTATCAAGATAAAGCAGATCCGATGAGTTTTTATTTTTCGCCCTACCCGCGACTGGTCCAAATTTTCCAAAATATGACCAAATTGATTTCTTCAAAATTGCCCCCGAGACCCCCCCCAATTCAGCCGTCTCCGCTCTGTGGGATCTTCTAACATCCAAAGGCATCAATATTATCAAGATAAAGCAGATCCGATGAGTTTTTATTTTTCGCCCTACCCGCGACTGGTCCAAATTTTCCAAAATATGACCAAATTGATTTCTTCAAAATTGCCCCCGAGACCCCCCCCAATTCAGCCGTCTCCGCTCTGTGGGATCTTCTAACATCCAAAGGCATCAATATTATCAAGATAAAGCAGATCCGATGAGTTTTTATTTTTCGCCCTACCCGCGACTGGTCCAAATTTTCCAAAATATGACCAAATTGATTTCTTCAAAATTGCCCCCGAGACCCCCCCCAATTCAGCCGTCTCCGCTCTGTGGGATCTTCTAACATCCAAAGGCATCAATATTATCAAGATAAAGCAGATCCGATGAGTTTTTATTTTTCGCCCTACCCGCGACTGGTCCAAATTTTCCAAAATATGACCAAATTGATTTCTTCAAAATTGCCCCCGAGACCCCCCCCAATTCAGCCGTCTCCGCTCTGTGGGATCTTCTAACATCCAAAGGCATCAATATTATCAAGATAAAGCAGATCCGATGAGTTTTTATTTTTCGCCCTACCCGCGACTGGTCCAAATTTTCCAAAATATGACCAAATTGATTTCTTCAAAATTGCCCCCGAGACCCCCCCCAATTCAGCCGTCTCCGCTCTGTGGGATCTTCTAACATCCAAAGGCATCAATATTATCAAGATAAAGCAGATCCGATGAGTTTTTATTTTTCGCCCTACCCGCGACTGGTCCAAATTTTCCAAAATATGACCAAATTGATTTCTTCAAAATTGCCCCCGAGACCCCCCCCAATTCAGCCGTCTCCGCTCTGTGGGATCTTCTAACATCCAAAGGCATCAATATTATCAAGATAAAGCAGATCCGATGAGTTTTTATTTTTCGCCCTACCCGCGACTGGTCCAAATTTTCCAAAATATGACCAAATTGATTTCTTCAAAATTGCCCCCGAGACCCCCCCCAATTCAGCCGTCTCCGCTCTGTGGGATCTTCTAACATCCAAAGGCATCAATATTATCAAGATAAAGCAGATCCGATGAGTTTTTATTTTTCGCCCTACCCGCGACTGGTCCAAATTTTCCAAAATATGACCAAATTGATTTCTTCAAAATTGCCCCCGAGACCCCCCCCAATTCAGCCGTCTCCGCTCTGTGGGATCTTCTAACATCCAAAGGCATCAATATTATCAAGATAAAGCAGATCCGATGAGTTTTTATTTTTCGCCCTACCCGCGACTGGTCCAAATTTTCCAAAATATGACCAAATTGATTTCTTCAAAATTGCCCCCGAGACCCCCCCCAATTCAGCCGTCTCCGCTCTGTGGGATCTTCTAACATCCAAAGGCATCAATATTATCAAGATAAAGCAGATCCGATGAGTTTTTATTTTTCGCCCTACCCGCGACTGGTCCAAATTTTCCAAAATATGACCAAATTGATTTCTTCAAAATTGCCCCCGAGACCCCCCCCAATTCAGCCGTCTCCGCTCTGTGGGATCTTCTAACATCCAAAGGCATCAATATTATCAAGATAAAGCAGATCCGATGAGTTTTTATTTTTCGCCCTACCCGCGACTGGTCCAAATTTTCCAAAATATGACCAAATTGATTTCTTCAAAATTGCCCCCGAGACCCCCCCCAATTCAGCCGTCTCCGCTCTGTGGGATCTTCTAACATCCAAAGGCATCAATATTATCAAGATAAAGCAGATCCGATGAGTTTTTATTTTTCGCCCTACCCGCGACTGGTCCAAATTTTCCAAAATATGACCAAATTGATTTCTTCAAAATTGCCCCCGAGACCCCCCCCAATTCAGCCGTCTCCGCTCTGTGGGATCTTCTAACATCCAAAGGCATCAATATTATCAAGATAAAGCAGATCCGATGAGTTTTTATTTTTCGCCCTACCCGCGACTGGTCCAAATTTTCCAAAATATGACCAAATTGATTTCTTCAAAATTGCCCCCGAGACCCCCCCCAATTCAGCCGTCTCCGCTCTGTGGGATCTTCTAACATCCAAAGGCATCAATATTATCAAGATAAAGCAGATCCGATGAGTTTTTATTTTTCGCCCTACCCGCGACTGGTCCAAATTTTCCAAAATATGACCAAATTGATTTCTTCAAAATTGCCCCCGAGACCCCCCCCAATTCAGCCGTCTCCGCTCTGTGGGATCTTCTAACATCCAAAGGCATCAATATTATCAAGATAAAGCAGATCCGATGAGTTTTTATTTTTCGCCCTACCCGCGACTGGTCCAAATTTTCCAAAATATGACCAAATTGATTTCTTCAAAATTGCCCCCGAGACCCCCCCCAATTCAGCCGTCTCCGCTCTGTGGGATCTTCTAACATCCAAAGGCATCAATATTATCAAGATAAAGCAGATCCGATGAGTTTTTATTTTTCGCCCTACCCGCGACTGGTCCAAATTTTCCAAAATATGACCAAATTGATTTCTTCAAAATTGCCCCCGAGACCCCCCCCAATTCAGCCGTCTCCGCTCTGTGGGATCTTCTAACATCCAAAGGCATCAATATTATCAAGATAAAGCAGATCCGATGAGTTTTTATTTTTCGCCCTACCCGCGACTGGTCCAAATTTTCCAAAATATGACCAAATTGATTTCTTCAAAATTGCCCCCGAGACCCCCCCCAATTCAGCCGTCTCCGCTCTGTGGGATCTTCTAACATCCAAAGGCATCAATATTATCAAGATAAAGCAGATCCGATGAGTTTTTATTTTTCGCCCTACCCGCGACTGGTCCAAATTTTCCAAAATATGACCAAATTGATTTCTTCAAAATTGCCCCCGAGACCCCCCCCAATTCAGCCGTCTCCGCTCTGTGGGATCTTCTAACATCCAAAGGCATCAATATTATCAAGATAAAGCAGATCCGATGAGTTTTTATTTTTCGCCCTACCCGCGACTGGTCCAAATTTTCCAAAATATGACCAAATTGATTTCTTCAAAATTGCCCCCGAGACCCCCCCCAATTCAGCCGTCTCCGCTCTGTGGGATCTTCTAACATCCAAAGGCATCAATATTATCAAGATAAAGCAGATCCGATGAGTTTTTATTTTTCGCCCTACCCGCGACTGGTCCAAATTTTCCAAAATATGACCAAATTGATTTCTTCAAAATTGCCCCCGAGACCCCCCCCAATTCAGCCGTCTCCGCTCTGTGGGATCTTCTAACATCCAAAGGCATCAATATTAT
Organism: Lytechinus pictus; assembly: GCF_037042905.1. Lineage (NCBI taxonomy): Eukaryota > Metazoa > Echinodermata > Echinoidea > Temnopleuroida > Toxopneustidae > Lytechinus > Lytechinus pictus. The sequence goes on from NW_026974153.1 coordinate 569,474, forward strand.
CAAGATAAAGCAGATCCGATGAGTTTTTATTTTTCGCCCTACCCGCGACTGGTCCAAATTTTCCAAAATATGACCAAATTGATTTCTTCAAAATTGCCCCCGAGACCCCCCCCAATTCAGCCGTCTCCGCTCTGTGGGATCTTCTAACATCCAAAGGCATCAATATTATCAAGATAAAGCAGATCCGATGAGTTTTTATTTTTCGCCCTACCCGCGACTGGTCCAAATTTTCCAAAATATGACCAAATTGATTTCTTCAAAATTGCCCCCGAGACCCCCCCCAATTCAGCCGTCTCCGCTCTGTGGGATCTTCTAACATCCAAAGGCATCAATATTATCAAGATAAAGCAGATCCGATGAGTTTTTATTTTTCGCCCTACCCGCGACTGGTCCAAATTTTCCAAAATATGACCAAATTGATTTCTTCAAAATTGCCCCCGAGACCCCCCCCAATTCAGCCGTCTCCGCTCTGTGGGATCTTCTAACATCCAAAGGCATCAATATTATCAAGATAAAGCAGATCCGATGAGTTTTTATTTTTCGCCCTACCCGCGACTGGTCCAAATTTTCCAAAATATGACCAAATTGATTTCTTCAAAATTGCCCCCGAGACCCCCCCCAATTCAGCCGTCTCCGCTCTGTGGGATCTTCTAACATCCAAAGGCATCAATATTATCAAGATAAAGCAGATCCGATGAGTTTTTATTTTTCGCCCTACCCGCGACTGGTCCAAATTTTCCAAAATATGACCAAATTGATTTCTTCAAAATTGCCCCCGAGACCCCCCCCAATTCAGCCGTCTCCGCTCTGTGGGATCTTCTAACATCCAAAGGCATCAATATTATCAAGATAAAGCAGATCCGATGAGTTTTTATTTTTCGCCCTACCCGCGACTGGTCCAAATTTTCCAAAATATGACCAAATTGATTTCTTCAAAATTGCCCCCGAGACCCCCCCCAATTCAGCCGTCTCCGCTCTGTGGGATCTTCTAACATCCAAAGGCATCAATATTATCAAGATAAAGCAGATCCGATGAGTTTTTATTTTTCGCCCTACCCGCGACTGGTCCAAATTTTCCAAAATATGACCAAATTGATTTCTTCAAAATTGCCCCCGAGACCCCCCCCAATTCAGCCGTCTCCGCTCTGTGGGATCTTCTAACATCCAAAGGCATCAATATTATCAAGATAAAGCAGATCCGATGAGTTTTTATTTTTCGCCCTACCCGCGACTGGTCCAAATTTTCCAAAATATGACCAAATTGATTTCTTCAAAATTGCCCCCGAGACCCCCCCCAATTCAGCCGTCTCCGCTCTGTGGGATCTTCTAACATCCAAAGGCATCAATATTATCAAGATAAAGCAGATCCGATGAGTTTTTATTTTTCGCCCTACCCGCGACTGGTCCAAATTTTCCAAAATATGACCAAATTGATTTCTTCAAAATTGCCCCCGAGACCCCCCCCAATTCAGCCGTCTCCGCTCTGTGGGATCTTCTAACATCCAAAGGCATCAATATTATCAAGATAAAGCAGATCCGATGAGTTTTTATTTTTCGCCCTACCCGCGACTGGTCCAAATTTTCCAAAATATGACCAAATTGATTTCTTCAAAATTGCCCCCGAGACCCCCCCCAATTCAGCCGTCTCCGCTCTGTGGGATCTTCTAACATCCAAAGGCATCAATATTATCAAGATAAAGCAGATCCGATGAGTTTTTATTTTTCGCCCTACCCGCGACTGGTCCAAATTTTCCAAAATATGACCAAATTGATTTCTTCAAAATTGCCCCCGAGACCCCCCCCAATTCAGCCGTCTCCGCTCTGTGGGATCTTCTAACATCCAAAGGCATCAATATTATCAAGATAAAGCAGATCCGATGAGTTTTTATTTTTCGCCCTACCCGCGACTGGTCCAAATTTTCCAAAATATGACCAAATTGATTTCTTCAAAATTGCCCCCGAGACCCCCCCCAATTCAGCCGTCTCCGCTCTGTGGGATCTTCTAACATCCAAAGGCATCAATATTATCAAGATAAAGCAGATCCGATGAGTTTTTATTTTTCGCCCTACCCGCGACTGGTCCAAATTTTCCAAAATATGACCAAATTGATTTCTTCAAAATTGCCCCCGAGACCCCCCCCAATTCAGCCGTCTCCGCTCTGTGGGATCTTCTAACATCCAAAGGCATCAATATTATCAAGATAAAGCAGATCCGATGAGTTTTTATTTTTCGCCCTACCCGCGACTGGTCCAAATTTTCCAAAATATGACCAAATTGATTTCTTCAAAATTGCCCCCGAGACCCCCCCCAATTCAGCCGTCTCCGCTCTGTGGGATCTTCTAACATCCAAAGGCATCAATATTATCAAGATAAAGCAGATCCGATGAGTTTTTATTTTTCGCCCTACCCGCGACTGGTCCAAATTTTCCAAAATATGACCAAATTGATTTCTTCAAAATTGCCCCCGAGACCCCCCCCAATTCAGCCGTCTCCGCTCTGTGGGATCTTCTAACATCCAAAGGCATCAATATTATCAAGATAAAGCAGATCCGATGAGTTTTTATTTTTCGCCCTACCCGCGACTGGTCCAAATTTTCCAAAATATGACCAAATTGATTTCTTCAAAATTGCCCCCGAGACCCCCCCCAATTCAGCCGTCTCCGCTCTGTGGGATCTTCTAACATCCAAAGGCATCAATATTATCAAGATAAAGCAGATCCGATGAGTTTTTATTTTTCGCCCTACCCGCGACTGGTCCAAATTTTCCAAAATATGACCAAATTGATTTCTTCAAAATTGCCCCCGAGACCCCCCCCAATTCAGCCGTCTCCGCTCTGTGGGATCTTCTAACATCCAAAGGCATCAATATTATCAAGATAAAGCAGATCCGATGAGTTTTTATTTTTCGCCCTACCCGCGACTGGTCCAAATTTTCCAAAATATGACCAAATTGATTTCTTCAAAATTGCCCCCGAGACCCCCCCCAATTCAGCCGTCTCCGCTCTGTGGGATCTTCTAACATCCAAAGGCATCAATATTATCAAGATAAAGCAGATCCGATGAGTTTTTATTTTTCGCCCTACCCGCGACTGGTCCAAATTTTCCAAAATATGACCAAATTGATTTCTTCAAAATTGCCCCCGAGACCCCCCCCAATTCAGCCGTCTCCGCTCTGTGGGATCTTCTAACATCCAAAGGCATCAATATTATCAAGATAAAGCAGATCCGATGAGTTTTTATTTTTCGCCCTACCCGCGACTGGTCCAAATTTTCCAAAATATGACCAAATTGATTTCTTCAAAATTGCCCCCGAGACCCCCCCCAATTCAGCCGTCTCCGCTCTGTGGGATCTTCTAACATCCAAAGGCATCAATATTATCAAGATAAAGCAGATCCGATGAGTTTTTATTTTTCGCCCTACCCGCGACTGGTCCAAATTTTCCAAAATATGACCAAATTGATTTCTTCAAAATTGCCCCCGAGACCCCCCCCAATTCAGCCGTCTCCGCTCTGTGGGATCTTCTAACATCCAAAGGCATCAATATTATCAAGATAAAGCAGATCCGATGAGTTTTTATTTTTCGCCCTACCCGCGACTGGTCCAAATTTTCCAAAATATGACCAAATTGATTTCTTCAAAATTGCCCCCGAGACCCCCCCCAATTCAGCCGTCTCCGCTCTGTGGGATCTTCTAACATCCAAAGGCATCAATATTATCAAGATAAAGCAGATCCGATGAGTTTTTATTTTTCGCCCTACCCGCGACTGGTCCAAATTTTCCAAAATATGACCAAATTGATTTCTTCAAAATTGCCCCCGAGACCCCCCCCAATTCAGCCGTCTCCGCTCTGTGGGATCTTCTAACATCCAAAGGCATCAATATTATCAAGATAAAGCAGATCCGATGAGTTTTTATTTTTCGCCCTACCCGCGACTGGTCCAAATTTTCCAAAATATGACCAAATTGATTTCTTCAAAATTGCCCCCGAGACCCCCCCCAATTCAGCCGTCTCCGCTCTGTGGGATCTTCTAACATCCAAAGGCATCAATATTATCAAGATAAAGCAGATCCGATGAGTTTTTATTTTTCGCCCTACCCGCGACTGGTCCAAATTTTCCAAAATATGACCAAATTGATTTCTTCAAAATTGCCCCCGAGACCCCCCCCAATTCAGCCGTCTCCGCTCTGTGGGATCTTCTAACATCCAAAGGCATCAATATTATCAAGATAAAGCAGATCCGATGAGTTTTTATTTTTCGCCCTACCCGCGACTGGTCCAAATTTTCCAAAATATGACCAAATTGATTTCTTCAAAATTGCCCCCGAGACCCCCCCCAATTCAGCCGTCTCCGCTCTGTGGGATCTTCTAACATCCAAAGGCATCAATATTATCAAGATAAAGCAGATCCGATGAGTTTTTATTTTTCGCCCTACCCGCGACTGGTCCAAATTTTCCAAAATATGACCAAATTGATTTCTTCAAAATTGCCCCCGAGACCCCCCCCAATTCAGCCGTCTCCGCTCTGTGGGATCTTCTAACATCCAAAGGCATCAATATTATCAAGATAAAGCAGATCCGATGAGTTTTTATTTTTCGCCCTACCCGCGACTGGTCCAAATTTTCCAAAATATGACCAAATTGATTTCTTCAAAATTGCCCCCGAGACCCCCCCCAATTCAGCCGTCTCCGCTCTGTGGGATCTTCTAACATCCAAAGGCATCAATATTATCAAGATAAAGCAGATCCGATGAGTTTTTATTTTTCGCCCTACCCGCGACTGGTCCAAATTTTCCAAAATATGACCAAATTGATTTCTTCAAAATTGCCCCCGAGACCCCCCCCAATTCAGCCGTCTCCGCTCTGTGGGATCTTCTAACATCCAAAGGCATCAATATTATCAAGATAAAGCAGATCCGATGAGTTTTTATTTTTCGCCCTACCCGCGACTGGTCCAAATTTTCCAAAATATGACCAAATTGATTTCTTCAAAATTGCCCCCGAGACCCCCCCCAATTCAGCCGTCTCCGCTCTGTGGGATCTTCTAACATCCAAAGGCATCAATATTATCAAGATAAAGCAGATCCGATGAGTTTTTATTTTTCGCCCTACCCGCGACTGGTCCAAATTTTCCAAAATATGACCAAATTGATTTCTTCAAAATTGCCCCCGAGACCCCCCCCAATTCAGCCGTCTCCGCTCTGTGGGATCTTCTAACATCCAAAGGCATCAATATTATCAAGATAAAGCAGATCCGATGAGTTTTTATTTTTCGCCCTACCCGCGACTGGTCCAAATTTTCCAAAATATGACCAAATTGATTTCTTCAAAATTGCCCCCGAGACCCCCCCCAATTCAGCCGTCTCCGCTCTGTGGGATCTTCTAACATCCAAAGGCATCAATATTATCAAGATAAAGCAGATCCGATGAGTTTTTATTTTTCGCCCTACCCGCGACTGGTCCAAATTTTCCAAAATATGACCAAATTGATTTCTTCAAAATTGCCCCCGAGACCCCCCCCAATTCAGCCGTCTCCGCTCTGTGGGATCTTCTAACATCCAAAGGCATCAATATTATCAAGATAAAGCAGATCCGATGAGTTTTTATTTTTCGCCCTACCCGCGACTGGTCCAAATTTTCCAAAATATGACCAAATTGATTTCTTCAAAATTGCCCCCGAGACCCCCCCCAATTCAGCCGTCTCCGCTCTGTGGGATCTTCTAACATCCAAAGGCATCAATATTATCAAGATAAAGCAGATCCGATGAGTTTTTATTTTTCGCCCTACCCGCGACTGGTCCAAATTTTCCAAAATATGACCAAATTGATTTCTTCAAAATTGCCCCCGAGACCCCCCCCAATTCAGCCGTCTCCGCTCTGTGGGATCTTCTAACATCCAAAGGCATCAATATTATCAAGATAAAGCAGATCCGATGAGTTTTTATTTTTCGCCCTACCCGCGACTGGTCCAAATTTTCCAAAATATGACCAAATTGATTTCTTCAAAATTGCCCCCGAGACCCCCCCCAATTCAGCCGTCTCCGCTCTGTGGGATCTTCTAACATCCAAAGGCATCAATATTATCAAGATAAAGCAGATCCGATGAGTTTTTATTTTTCGCCCTACCCGCGACTGGTCCAAATTTTCCAAAATATGACCAAATTGATTTCTTCAAAATTGCCCCCGAGACCCCCCCCAATTCAGCCGTCTCCGCTCTGTGGGATCTTCTAACATCCAAAGGCATCAATATTATCAAGATAAAGCAGATCCGATGAGTTTTTATTTTTCGCCCTACCCGCGACTGGTCCAAATTTTCCAAAATATGACCAAATTGATTTCTTCAAAATTGCCCCCGAGACCCCCCCCAATTCAGCCGTCTCCGCTCTGTGGGATCTTCTAACATCCAAAGGCATCAATATTATCAAGATAAAGCAGATCCGATGAGTTTTTATTTTTCGCCCTACCCGCGACTGGTCCAAATTTTCCAAAATATGACCAAATTGATTTCTTCAAAATTGCCCCCGAGACCCCCCCCAATTCAGCCGTCTCCGCTCTGTGGGATCTTCTAACATCCAAAGGCATCAATATTATCAAGATAAAGCAGATCCGATGAGTTTTTATTTTTCGCCCTACCCGCGACTGGTCCAAATTTTCCAAAATATGACCAAATTGATTTCTTCAAAATTGCCCCCGAGACCCCCCCCAATTCAGCCGTCTCCGCTCTGTGGGATCTTCTAACATCCAAAGGCATCAATATTATCAAGATAAAGCAGATCCGATGAGTTTTTATTTTTCGCCCTACCCGCGACTGGTCCAAATTTTCCAAAATATGACCAAATTGATTTCTTCAAAATTGCCCCCGAGACCCCCCCCAATTCAGCCGTCTCCGCTCTGTGGGATCTTCTAACATCCAAAGGCATCAATATTATCAAGATAAAGCAGATCCGATGAGTTTTTATTTTTCGCCCTACCCGCGACTGGTCCAAATTTTCCAAAATATGACCAAATTGATTTCTTCAAAATTGCCCCCGAGACCCCCCCCAATTCAGCCGTCTCCGCTCTGTGGGATCTTCTAACATCCAAAGGCATCAATATTATCAAGATAAAGCAGATCCGATGAGTTTTTATTTTTCGCCCTACCCGCGACTGGTCCAAATTTTCCAAAATATGACCAAATTGATTTCTTCAAAATTGCCCCCGAGACCCCCCCCAATTCAGCCGTCTCCGCTCTGTGGGATCTTCTAACATCCAAAGGCATCAATATTATCAAGATAAAGCAGATCCGATGAGTTTTTATTTTTCGCCCTACCCGCGACTGGTCCAAATTTTCCAAAATATGACCAAATTGATTTCTTCAAAATTGCCCCCGAGACCCCCCCCAATTCAGCCG